>NW_027138889.1:0-31419 GCF_035084215.1 Heptranchias perlo | reverse complement strand
TGTCCCTCCCTCCCTCTCTCTCTCGCTCCGTCCCTCCCTCCCTCTCTCTCCTCCGCTCCCGTCCCTCCCTCTCTCTCTCGCTCCGTCCCTCCCTCCCCCTCTCTCTCTCACTCCGTCCCTCCCTCCCTCTCTCTCTCGCTCCGTCCCTCCCTCCCTCTCTCTCTCTCTCCGTCCCTCCCTCCCTCTCTCTCTCGCTCCCTCCCTCCTCCCTCTCTCACTCGCTCCGCCCTCCCTCCCTCTCTCTCTCGCTCCTCCCTCCCTCCCTCCCTCTCTCACTCGCTCCGTCCCTCCCTCCCTCCTCTCTCGCTCCCTCCCTCCCTCCCTCTCTCACTCGCTCCGTCCCTCCCTCCCTCTCTCTCGCTCCGTCCCTCCCTCCCTCTCTCACTCCGTCCCTCCCTCCCTCTCTCACTCGCTCCCGTCCCTCCCTCCCTCTCTCTCTCGCTCCGTCCCTCCCTCCCTCTCTCTCTCACTCCGTCCTCCCTCCCTCTCTCACTCCGTCCCTCCCTCCCTCTCTCTCTCGCTCCGTCCCTCCCTCCCTCTCTCTCACTCCGTCCTCCCTCCCTCTCTCTCTCGCTCCGTCCCTCCCTCCCTCTCTCTCTCGCTCCGTCCCTCCCTCTCTCTCTCTCACTCCGTCCCTCCCTCCCTCCCTCTCTCACTCCGTCCCTCCCTCCCTCTCTCTCTCGCTCCGTCCCTCCCTCCCTCTCTCTCTCGCTCCGTCCCTCCTCTCTCTCTCTCACTCCGTCCCTCCCTCCCTCTCTCTCTCGCTCCGTCCCTCCCTCCCTCTCTCTCTCACTCCGTCCCTCCCTCCCTCTCTCTCACTCCGTCCCTCCCTCCCTCTCCTCTCGCTCCGTCCCTCCCTCCCTCTCTCTCACTCCGTCCCTCCCTCCCTCTCTCTCACTCCGTCCCTCCCTCCCTCTCTCTCTCGCTCCGTCCCTCCCTCCCTCTCTCTCTCGCTCCGTCCCTCCCTCCCTCTCTCTCACTCCGTCCCTCCCTCCCTCTCTCTCTCGCTCCGTCCCTCCCTCCCTCTCTCTCGCTCCGTCCCTCCCTCCCTCTCTCTCTCACTCCGTCCCTCCCTCCCTCCTCTCTCACTCCGTCCCTCCCTCCCTCTCTCTCTCGCTCCGTCCCTCCCTCCCTCTCTCTCTCGCTCCGTCCCTCCCTCCCTCTCTCTCACTCCGTCCCTCCCTCCCTCTCTCTCACTCCGTCCCTCCCTCCCTCTCTCTCTCGCTCCGTCCCTCCCTCCCTCTCTCTCTCACTCCGTCCCTCCCTCCCTCCCTCTCTCGCTCCGTCCCTCCCTCCCTCTCTCTCTCGCTCCGTCCCTCCCTCCCTCTCTCGCTCCGTCCCTCCCTCCCTCTCTCTCTCACTCCGTCCCTCCCTCCCTCTCTCACTCCGTCCCTCCCTCCCTCCCTCTCTCACTCCGTCCCTCCCTCCCTCCCTCTCTCGCTCCGTCCCTCCCTCCCTCTCTCACTCGCTCCGTCCCTCCCTCCCTCTCTCTCACTCCGTCCCTCCCTCCCTCTCTCACTCCGTCCCTCCCTCCCTCTCTCTCTCGCTCCGTCCCTCCCTCCCTCCCTCTCTCACTCCGTCCCTCCCTCTCTTGTCTCTCTCGCTCCGTCCCTCCCTCCCTCTCTCTCTCGCTCCCTCCCTCCCTCCCTCTCTCGCTCCGTCCCTCCCTCCCTCTCTCTCTCGCTCCGTCCCTCCCTCCCTCTCTCACTCCGTCCCTCCCTCCCTCCCTCTCTCTCACTCCGTCCCTCCCTCCCTCCCTCTCTCGCTCCGTCCCTCCCTCCCTCTCTCTCTCGCTCCGTCCCTCCCTCCCTCTCTCGCTCCGTCCCTCCCTCCCTCTCTCTCTCACTCCGTCCCTCCCTCCCTCTCTCACTCCGTCCTCCCTCCCTCCCTCTCTCACTCCGTCCCTCCCTCCCTCCCTCTCTCGCTCCGTCCCTCCCTCCCTCTCTCACTCGCTCCGTCCCTCCCTCCCTCTCTCTCTCGCTCCGTCCCTCCCTCCCTCCCTCTCTCGCTCCGTCCCTCCTCCCTCCCTCTCACTCGCTCCGTCCCTCCCTCCCTCCCTCTCTCTCACTCCGTCCCTCCCTCCCTCTCTCTCTCGCTCCGTCCCTCCCTCCCTCTCTCTCTCCCTCCGTCCCTCCCTCCCTCTCTCTCTCGCTCCGTCCCTCCCTCCCTCTCTCTCTCCCTCCGTCCCTCCCTCCCTCTCTCTCTCGCTCTGTCCCTCCCTCCCTCTCTCGCTCCGTCCCTCCCTCCCTCCCTCTCTCGCTCCGTCCCTCCCTCCCTCCCTCTCTCGCTCCGTCCCTCCGTCCCTCCCTCCCTCTCACTCGCTCCGTCCCTCCCTCCCTCCCTCTCTCTCTCGCTCCGTCCCTCCCTCCCTCTCTCTCCCTCCGTCCCTCCCTCCCTCTCTCTCTCGCTCCGTCCCTCCCTCCCTCTCTCGCTCCGTCCCTCCCTCCCTCTCTCTCCCTCCGTCCCTCCCTCCCTCTCTCTCTCCGTCCCTCCTCTCCCTCCGTCCCTCCCTCCCTCCCTCTCTCTCCCTCCGTCCCTCCCTCCCTCTCTCACTCGCTCCGTCCCTCCCTCCCTCCCTCTCTCGCTCCGTCCCTCCGTCCCTCCCTCCCTCTCACTCGCTCCGTCCCTCCCTCCCTCCCTCTCACTCGCTCCGTCCCTCCCTCCCTCCCTCTCTCTCTCGCTCCGTCCCTCCCTCCCTCTCTCTCTCCTCCGTCCCTCACTCTCTCTCTCGCTCCGTCCCTCCCTCCCTCTCTCTCCCTCCGTCCCTCCCTCCCTCTCTCTCTCCCTCCGTCCCTCCCTCTCTCTCTCGCTCCGTCCCTCCCTCCCTCCCTCTCTCTCCCTCCGTCCCTCCCTCTCTCTCTCGCTCCGTCCCTCCCTCCCTCCCTCCTCTCTCGCTCCGTCCCTCCCTCCCTCTCTCTCGCTCCGTCCCTCCCTCCCTCTCTCTCTCGCTCCGTCCCTCCCTCCCTCTCTCTCTCGCTCCGTCCCTCCCTCCCTCTCTCTCTCGCTCCGTCCCTCCCTCCCTCCCTCTCTCGCTCCGTCCCTCCCTCCCTCTCTCGCTCCCTCCCTCCCCTCCCTCTCTCTCTCGCTCCGTCCCTCCCTCCCTCTCTAGCTCCGTCCCTCCCTCCCTCCCTCTCTCACTCCGTCCCTCCCTCCCTCTCTCTCTCGCTCCGTCCCTCCCTCCCTCCCTCTCTCGCTCCGTCCCTCCGTCCCTCCCTCCCTCTCACTCGCTCCGTCCCTCCCTCCCTCCCTCCCTCTCTCGCTCCGTCCCTCCCTCCCTCTCTCTCTCGCTCCGTCCCTCCCTCCCTCTCTCACTCCGTCCCTCCCTCCCTCTCTCTCTCGCTCCGTCCCTCCCTCCCTCTCTCTCTCTCTCGCTCCGTCCCTCCCTCCCTCTCTCTCTCGCTCCGTCCCTCCCTCCCTCTCTCTCTCGCTCCGTCCCTCCCTCCCTCTCTCACTCCGTCCCTCCCTCCCTCTCTCTCTCGCTCCGTCCCTCCCTCCCTCCCTCTCTCTCTCCTCCCTCCCTCCCTCCTCCTCTCTCTCTCTCTCGCTCCGTCCCTCCCTCCCTCTCTCTCGCTCCGTCCCTCCCTCCCTCTCTCTCTCTCTCGCTCCGTCCCTCCCTCCCTCTCTCTCTCGCTCCGTCCCTCCCTCCCTCTCTCCTCGCTCCGTCCCTCCCTCCCTCTCTCTCTCTCTCGCTCCGTCCCTCCCTCCCTCCCTCTCTCGCTCCGTCCCTCCCTCCCTCTCTCACTCGCTCCGTCCCTCCCTCCCTCTCTCTCTCGCTCCGTCCCTCCCTCCCTCCCTCTCTCACTCCGTCCCTCCCTCCCTCTCTCACTCGCTCCGTCCCTCCCTCCCTCTCTCTCGCTCCGTCCCTCCCTCCCTCTCTCTCACTCCGTCCCTCCCTCCCTCTCTCTCTCGCTCCGTCCCTCCCTCCCTCTCTCGCTCCGTCCCTCCCTCCCTCCCTCTCTCGCTCCCTCCCTCCCTCCATCTCTCTCACTCCGTCCCTCCCTCCCTCCTCTCTCTCGCTCCGTCCCTCCCTCCCTCTCTCGCTCCGTCCCTCCCTCCCTCTCTCACTCGCTCCGTCCCTCCCTCCCTCTCTCTCTCGCTCCGTCCCTCCCTCCCTCTCTCACTCGCTCCGTCCCTCCCTCCCTCCCTCTCTCGCTCTGTCCCTCCCTCCCTCCCTCTCTCGCTCCGTCCCTCCCTCCCTCTCTCGCTCCGTCCCTCCCTCCCTCTCTCTCTCACTCCGTCCCTCCCTCCCTCCCTCTCTCTCTCGCTCCGTCCCTCCCTCCCTCTCTCGCTCCGTCCCTCCCTCCCTCTCTCTCTCACTCCGTCCCTCCCTCCCTCCCTCTCTCACTCCGTCCTCCCTCCCTCCCTCTCTCGCTCCGTCCCTCCCTCCCTCTCTCTCTCACTCCGTCCCTCCCTCCCTCCCTCTCTCACTCCGTCCCTCCCTCCCTCTCTCTCTCGCTCCGTCCCTCCCTCCCTCTCTCGCTCTGTCCCTCCCTCCCTCTCTCTCTCACTCCGTCCCTCCCTCCCTCTCTCTCTCGCTCCGTCCTCCCTCCCTCTCTCTCTCACTCCGTCCCTCCCTCCCTCTCTCTCTCGCTCCGTCCCTCCCTCCCTCCCTCTCTCGCTCCGTCCCTCCCTCCCTCTCTCGCTCCGTCCCTCCCTCCCTCTCTCTCGCTCCGTCCCTCCCTCCCTCTCTCTCGCTCCGTCCCTCCCTCCCTCTCTCTCCCTCCGTCCCTCCCTCCCTCCCTCTCTCGCTCCGTCCCTCCCTCTCTCTCTCGCTCCGTCCCTCCCTCCCTCTCTCTCGCTCCGTCCCTCCCTCCCTCTCTCTCGCTCCGTCCCTCCCTCCCTCTCTCTCCCTCCGCCCTCCCCTCCCCTCCCTCTCTCGCTCCGTCCCTCCCTCCCTCTCTCTCGCTCCGTCCCTCCCTCCCTCCCTCTCTCCTCCGTCCCTCCCTCCCTCTCTCTCGCTCCGTCCCTCCCTCCCTCCCTCTCTTGCTCCGTCCCTCCCTCCCTCCCTCTCTCTCTCGCTCCGTCCCTCCCTCCCTCTCTCTCGCTCCGTCCCTCCCTCCCTCTCACTCGCTCCGTCCCTCCCTCCCTCCCTCTCTCTCTCGCTCCGTCCCTCCCTCCCTCTCTCTCTCTCCGTCCCTCCCTCCCTCCCTCTCTCTCCCTCCGTCCCTCCCTCCCTCTCTCTCTCGCTCCGTCCCTCCCTCCCTCTCTCTCGCTCCGTCCCTCCCTCCTCTCTCTCTCGCTCCCTCCCTCCCTCCCTCTCTCTCTCCCTCCCTCCCTCCCTCTCTCTCTCACTCCGTCCCTCCCTCCCTCTCTCTCTCACTCCGTCCCTCCCTCCCTCCCTCTCTCGCTCCGTCCCTCCCTCCCTCCCTCTCTCGCTCCGTCCCTCCCTCCCTCTCTCTCTTGCTCCGTCCCTCCCTCCCTCCCTCTCTCACTCCGTCCCTCCCTCCCTCTCTCTCTCACTCCGTCCCTCCCTCCCTCTCTCTCTCGCTCCGTCCCTCCCTCCCTCTCTCTCTCGCTCCGTCCCTCCCTCCCTCCCTCTCTCTCTCCCTCCCTCCCTCCCTCTCTCTCTCACTTCCGTCCCTCCCTCCCTCTCTCTCTCGCTCCGTCCCTCCCTCCCTCCCTCTCTCGCTCCGTCCCTCCCTCCCTCTCTCGCTCCGTCCCTCCCTCCCTCTCTCTCTCGCTCCGTCCCTCCCTCCCTCTCTCGCTCCCGTCCCTCCCTCCCTCCCTCTCTCGCTCCGTCCCTCCCTCCCTCCCTCTCTCTCTCGCTCCGTCCCTCCCTCCCTCTCTCTCTCGCTCCGTCCCTCCCTCCCTCTCTCCGTCCCTCCCTCCCTCTCTCTCTCGCTCCGTCCCTCCCTCCCTCCCTCTCTCACTCCCGTCCCTCCCTCCCTCTCTCTCTTGCTCCGTCCCTCCCTCCCTCTCTCTCTCGCTCCCTCCCTCCCTCCCTCTCTCTCTCCGTCCCTCCCTCCCTCTCTCTCTCGCTCCCTCCCTCCCTCCCTCTCTCGCTCCGTCCCTCCCTCCCTCTCTCTCTCCGTCCCTCCCTCCCTCTCTCTCTCCGTCCCTCCCTCCCTCTCTCTCCCTCCGTCCCTCCCTCCCTCTCTCTCTCGCTCCGTCCCTCCCTCCCTCTCTCTCGCTCCGTCCCTCCCTCCCTCCCTCTCTCCCTCCCTCCCTCCCTCTCTCTCACTCCGTCCCTCCCTCCCTCTCTCTCTTGCTCCGTCCCTCCCTCCCTCTCTCTCTCGCTCCCTCCCTCCCTCCCTCTCTCTCTCCGTCCCTCCCTCCCTCTCTCTCTCGCTCCCTCCCTCCCTCCCTCTCTCGCTCCGTCCCTCCCTCCCTCTCTCTCGCTCCGTCCCTCCCTCCCTCTCTCTCTCCGTCCCTCCCTCCCTCTCTCTCCCTCCGTCCCTCCCTCCCTCTCTCTCTCGCTCCGTCCCTCCCTCCCTCTCTCTCGCTCCGTCCCTCCTCCCTCTCTCTCCCTCCGTCCCTCCCTCCCTCTCTCTCCCTCCGTCCCTCCCTCCCTCTCTCTCTCGCTCCGTCCCTCCCTCCCTCTCTCTCTCGCTCCCTCCCTCCCTCCCTCTCTCTCTCCGTCCCTCCCTCCTCCCTCTCTCTCTCGCTCCCTCCCTCCCTCCCCTCTCTCGCTCCGTCCCTCCCTCCCTCTCTCTCGCTCCGTCCCTCCCTCCCTCTCTCTCTCCGTCCCTCCCTCCCTCTCTCTCCCTCCGTCCCTCCCTCCCTCTCTCTCTCGCTCCGTCCCCTCCCTCCTTTTCTCTCTTGCTCTTTGTCCCTCTGTCCCTGTCTCTCGCACTTTTTCTCTCTGTTCCCGTCTCTCTTTATCTGTCCCTTTTTTTTCCCTGTCTCTCTGTCCCTCTTTCTGTCTCTCGCTTGCTCTCTGTCTCTGTCCCTCTTTGAGTGTCTCCCTCTCTCTCTGTGGCTCCCTCTCTCTCTCTGTGTCCCTCTCTCTCTCTCTCTCTCTGTCTGTCTGTCTCTCTGTCTCTGTTTCTCTGCGTGTGTGTCTGTGTGTGTCTCTCCGTGTCTGTCTGTCTCTCTCTGCCTGTCTGTCTCTGACTCTATCTCTCCCTCTGTGTGTGTGTCTCTCGCTCTGTCTGTCCCCTCTCGCTCGCTCTGTCTGTCCCTCTCGCTCGCTCTGTCTGTCCCTCTCGCTCGCTCTGTCTCTCTCGATGCTGTGGTCAGTTCTCCCTGAACTTCCCCCTCTCTTGTTCCTCCTGAACTGTCAGCCCCCGCCCTAAACTTCCTGCCCCCGTTGAAATGGAGACTCGTAGAGGAATTGTGTAACACTGGTGTGTTGTGAAATAGGATAGGATGTATTGGTGTGTAAAAATGTTCCACTCCCACCCGGTACTTCCCGGTGAGCCCATTGCTGTGTTTAACGCCTGAGTTTTACTCCCATCCTGCCCTAAAGGTTTATTTCACACAATACCTTTCCTTCTGGCAATTCCCACGTCTCTCCCCCTCCCTCCCCCAGTACCGCACTGGCAGTGTCGGCCTGGATTCCCACATCTCTCCCCCTCCCTCCCCCAGTACCGCACTGGCAGTGTCGGCCTGGATTCCCACGTCTCTCCCCCTCCCTCCCCCAGTACCGCACTGGCAGTGTCGGCCTGGATTTTTGTGCTCAAGTCTCTTGAGTAATAATAAGTAGGATTAAAAGAGGAGAGAGAGGTGGGGGAATGAGAGGTTTAGGGGGGAATTCCAGGACTTAGGGCCGAGGCAGCTGAAGGCACGGCCGCCAATGGCGGGGTGAAGGAAATCGGGGATGCGCAAGAGACCAGAATTGGAGGAGCGCAGAGATCTCGGAGGGTTTTAGGGATGGAGGAGGTTACAGAGAGAGGGAGGGGGCGAGGCCGTGGAGGGATTGGAACATGAGGTTGAAATCGAGGTGTTTCCCGGGAGCCAGTATAGGTCAGGGAGAACGGGACTTGTTACGAGTTAGGATACAGGCAGCAGAGCTTTGCATGAGCTGAAGTTTATGGAGGATGGGAGGCCGGCCAGGAGAGCAATAGGCCTCAAAATGTCCGTGGGATACGACCCCAGCGATTGGGCCTGGATGTGCTGCCGGAACTGGGGGCATCTCTGGTTCCCGCCCTCATAACCCCCCCCCCTCATAACCCCCCCCCTCATAACCCCCCCCACCCCTCATAACCCCCCACCCCTCATAACCCCCCCCCCTCATAACCCCCCACCCCTCATAACCCCCCCACCCCTCATAACCCCCCCCACCCCTCATAACCCCCCCCACCCCTCATAACCCCCCCACCCCTCATAACCCCCCCCCCCCTCATAACCCCCCCACCCCTCATAACCCCCCCACCCCTCATAACCCCCCCACCCCTCATAACCCCCCCACCCCTCATAACCCCCCCACCCCTCATAACCCCCCACCCCTCATAACCCCCCCCCCCTCATAACCCCCCCACCCCTCATAACCCCCCACCCCTCATAACCCCCCACCCCTCATAACCCCCCCCCCTCATAACCCCCCCACCCCTCATAACCCCCCCACCCCTCATAACCCCCCCCCCCCTCATAACCCCCCCCCCTCATAACCCCCCCACCCCTCATAACCCCCCCACCCCTCATAACCCCCCCACCCCTCATAACCCCCCCACCCCCCCGACCCACTGTATCGCTTTTCCCGTGCACAGGTGACAATCCAATGTTGTCTTTTGCAGAAAGGGTTACTCATTCTTGGGAGTCCATGCTGCCCTCCCCCCCTTCTTTGCCTGGGCTATGCCACCCCCTCCCCGGCTTGGTGGGACCCACTATGCCCTTTCTCGCTTGATGTACGGTCTCCAGTACCACACCAGGTACCAACTGATGTGGCAGTTCCCGGGGCAGGGGGTTCTGCAACGTACCACCTTGGCCTTGCTAAAAGACGGTGGGTCCAGCAGAATTCCCCCACCACTGCGGTGGGGGGGGGTGGGGGGGAATTCAGGGCTATAATCTTTGAGCCACGGTCTGAGCCAAGCTAAACTGGACCCGCAGCTGATCCAGATTGATCCAGGAGCCCGTGGAGGACCGGCCGCCATTGTTTTCTCCTCCCGTTGCCCCTCCCTCCCCTCCCCATGCCCCTTCCACCTAAACCTCTTACCTCTCTGCTATCTCGCTCAGGGCCCTTTCTCCATGTGACTGAGGGAACCGGCAGGCAATTTGACCGTGGAGAGCATCACAGATGAGCCCAGTTCTGTCATTGCCTGCTTGTTTTTTATTTTTGTGTGTCCCTCCTTTTACCCAAGGGTACTGAGGCCAATTCTAGTGCCCCTACTTGTGCCCTGGCCAAGACCAGCACACTGCAGGGATCAAAGAGTAGATTCACCACATCAGCCATCAGGACAGCTGCTGGTGCGGGATGTAGGGGGAGGGGGAGTACTTTGAACAAAACGTACACCTGCCATTCCCCCCCTCCCCCTCAAAACTCAGAGTTCCCGCCCCTTTAAACTGCAGCATGCACTTCCAATGGAAAGTTTCTTTGCTGATGTGATTCTTGGCTTGACCTGCTCGAGCGAGTCAAAGGTTATCTCCTTGGCTCCCTGCACCGTGCCCACTACAGCCAGCTCCCAGTGGCTGTCCAGGCATGACCATCCCCCCCCAGTGCTCCTCCCCACCACTGCCCCCCTTCCCCTCCCCTCCCAGTTCTCCCCCCTCCCCTCCCACTGCCCCTCTGCGCCCAGTGCTCCTCCCTCCCCTCCCGTCCCAGTGCTCTCCCTCCCCTCCTCTTGTCTCCTCTCCCCTCCCCCTCCTCCTCTCCCCTCCTCCCCCTCCCCTCTTCTCCCATCCCTCTCCTCTCCCCCCTCCCCTTCCATCCTCCTCCTCTCCCCCCTCCCCTCCCATCCTCTCCCCTCCCCCTCCTATCCTCTCCCCCTCCCCTTCCATCCTCCTCCTCTCCCCCTCCCCTCCCATCCCCTCCCATCCTCCCCCCCCTCCCCTCCCCTCCCATCCTCCCCTCCTCTCGCTGTGCCCTTTGCTTGTTGCTCCCTGACGACGCAGGCTTCATTTGGGAGGTGGGCCGAGTAATACCTGCTCATAGGGTGTCGAGACCAAGTGCAGTCGTCAGGTGAAGTGAGGTTAGAGGGCAGGGGATAATTGGACCAGAGCACATTTTAAAATTATACATTCTTATTTCTACTTTTCTATTATAAATTCTATCTCCATGTTTATAATAGAAACTGCCCATGTAAACAAGTCACGCTGTAATTACACCCTCTTGCCACTGGTGGTGTGAGAATTGGTGGGTCTTGCTATCTCTCTCGTTCCCCGTCTTGCTCTTTTTCGGCAGCCAATTTGCACACAGCAAGCTCCCACAAACAGCAATGAGATAATGACCAGATAATCAGTTTTACTGATGTTTTAATGAGCACCAATAATTATCATTCTCATAGTGAACCCAGACATGACAATACAAGTTTCCCCACACAAAGCTGCCTACTGGTGGTAGGGGAATGGGTAATTCTGGGTTTTTGAGATGGGGGACATGGGGGGAGAGAACATGCTCGATATTGGTACCGAAAATCCATCGCAGCCTCCTAGAGATCGACATGTGTCAAGCAACCCAATGTTGGCAGACAATCGATTGCTGTGATTGTCACGACCAATCAGTACACGTCCTCATGGTGCTCACGCCCCACGGATCTGGGCGCTCACATCTGACCGATCTGGGCGCTCACGCCCCACGGATCTGGGCGATCACGCCCCACGGATCTGGGCGATCACGCCCCACGGATCTGCGCGGCGACGACTCACTGATCTGCGTGCTCGACCTGACGGATCTGCGTGTTAATGCCTCACGGATCTGCGCACTCACGCCCCGACCGATCTGCGCGCTCCGCCTGACGGATCTGCGTGCTCACACCTCACGGATCTGCGTGCTCACAACCCACAGAACTGCGCGCTCACACTTGACAGAAATCTGCGCGCTCACACTTGACAGAAATCTGCGCGCTCACACTTGACAGAAATCTGCGCACTCAAACTTGACTGAAATCTGCGCGCTCACGCCCGACCGATCTGCATGCTCCGCCTGACGGATCTGCGCGCTCACGCCCGACCGATCTGCGTGCTCCGCCTGACGGATCTGCGCGCTCACGCCCGACCGATCTGCGTGCTCCGCCTGACGGATCTGCGCGCTGACGCCCGACCGATCTGCGCGCTCACTCCCGACCGATCTGCGCGCTCACGCCCCACCAATCTGCGTGCTCCGCCTGACGGATCTGCGTGTTCACGACCCACCGAACTGCGCGCTCACACTTGACGGAGATCTGCGCGCTCACGCTTGACGGAGATCTGCGCGCTCACGCTTGACGGAGATCTGCGTGCTCACACTTGACGGAGATCTGCGCGCTCATGCCTCACGGATCTGCACGCTCACACTTGACGGAGATCTGCGCGCTCACACTTGACGGAGATCTGCGCGCTCACACCCGACCGAACTGCGCGCTCACACCCCATCAAACTGTGTGCTCACGCCCGACCGATCTGCGCGCTCACACCCGACCGAACTGCACGCTCACGCCCGACCGATCTGCACGCTCACGCCCGACCGATCTGCGCGCTCACACCCGACCGAACTGCACGCTCACGCCCGACCGATCTGCACGCTCACGCCCGACCGATCTGCGCGCTCACACCCGACCGAACTGCACGCTCACGCCCGACCGATCTGCGCGCTCACACCCGACCGAACTGCACGCTCACGCCCGACCGAACTGCACGCTCACACCCGACCGAACTGTGCGCTCACACCCCATCGAACTGCGTGCTCACGCCTGACCGATCTGCGCGCTCACACCCGACCGATCGGCGCGCTCACGCCTGACGGAAATCTGCGTGCCCACTCCTGACTGATCTGCGCTCTCACGCCCGACCGATCTGTGCAGTGACGACTCACGGATCTGAGTGCTCACGCCCCACCGATCTGCACGCTCACGTCCGACGGATCTGCACACTCACACCTGTCCGATCCGCGCACTCACGCCTCACCGATCCGCGCGCTCACGCCTCACCGATCCGCGCGCTCACGCCTCACCGATCCGCGCGCTCACGCCTCACCGATCCGCGCGCTCACGCCTCACCGATCCGCGCACTCACGCCTCACCGATCCGCGCGCTCACACCTCACGGATCTGCGTGCTCATGACCCACTGAACTGCGCGCTCACACTTGACAGAAATCTGCGCGCTCACACTTGACAGAAATCTGCGCGCTCACACTTGACAGAAATCTGCGCGCTCACACTTGACAGAAATCTGCGCGCTCACACTTGACGGAGATCTGCACGCTCACACTTGACGGAGATCTGCACGCTCACACTTGATGGACATCTGCGTGCTGACGCCTCATGGATCTGCGGGCTTACGCCCCACCGAACTGTGCGCTCACACTTGACGGAGATCTGCGCGCTCACACTTGACGGAGATCTGCGCGCTCACGCCTCACAGATCTGCGCGTTCATGCCCCACCGAACTGCGCGCTCACACTTGACGGAGATCTGCGCGCTCACACTTGACGGAGATCTGCGCGCTCACGCCTCACAGATGTGCGCGCTCACACCCGACCGAACAGCGCGTTCACACCCGACCGAACTGCGCGCTCACGCCCGACCGATCTGCGCGCTCACACCCGACCGATATGCGCGCTCACGCCCGACCGATCTGCGCGCTCACTCCCGACCGATCTGCGCGCTCACTCCCGACCGATCTGCGCGCTCACTCCCGACCGATCTGCGCGCTCACTCCCGACCGATCTGCGCGCTCACTCCCGACCGATCTGCGCGCTCACTCCCGACCGATCTGCGCTCTCACTCCCGACCGATCTGCGCTCTCACTCCCGACCGATCTGTGCGCTCACCACCCCGACCGATCTGTGCAGCGACGCCTCACGGATCTGCACGCTCACGCCTCACGTATCTGAGTGCTCACGTCCCACCGATCTGCATACTCACACCTGTCCGATCCGCACGCACAAGCCTCAGCGATCTGCGCGCTCACACCTCACGGATCAGCATGCTTATACCTGACCGATCTGCGTGCTCACGACCCACCGAACTGCGCGCTCATGCCCGACCGATCTGCACGCTCATGCTCCACCGATCTGCGCGCTCACTCCCGACCGATCTGCGCGCTCACTCCCGACCGATCTGCGCTCTCACTCCCGACCGATCTGCGCTCTCACTCCCGACCGATCTGCGCTCTCACTCTCGACCGATCTGCGCTCTCACTCCCGACCGATCTGCGCTCTCACTCTCGACCGATCTGCGCTCTCACTCCCGACCGATCTGCGCTCTCACTCCCGACCGATCTGCGCTCTCACTCCCGACCGATCTGCGCGCTCACTCCCGACCGATCTGCGCTCTCACTCCCGACCGATCTGCGCTCTCAAGCCTCACCGATCCGCGCGCTCACGCCTCACCGATCCGCGCGCTCACGCCTCACCGATCCGCGCGCTCACGCCTGACAGTTCTGCGCGGTGAAGCCTCACCGGGTTATTTTGTTGACCCAGTCTCCCCTCTCTCTCTCTCGAGTTGTGTGTTGTGGGGTTAACCCTCGAGATGATCCCATCACCCTTGGTTTGTGGCCCACAGTGTGTGAACACAATGACCTCCTGTCACCGTTAGAAATACTCCAACTCACCTAAATGGTTCTCTGGCCTTATAAGGGTCAGGCAGCAAGCCCTGCATTTCAGAAACACTTCTGATGTGTTCTTTAAGGATATGCTGCTTAATAAGGACAGGAGTGTTATACCATCTGGTGAACAGTATTATCCTGGTGTCAAAGTGCAGCTGGATATAAATTATGTGTTTTTAAGGCCACAAGGTGTGATTGTTAAGGTCAGTTAGAGGCCAATTGCTTTATTTTTACAATTAATTTTGCTAACTGGGTCTCCTGAGGACATTTGAAAGCTCCCCCGGTAATTGGGGAGCGTTCTCTTTGGCCATATCTTTCTCTCCACTGAAGCATAGCTCCCTGACAGGGAGTGCAGGTTTGGGGGACAGTGTTCCCCCCCCCCCTCTCTCTCCCCCTCCCCCCCTCTCTCTCCCCCCCTCTCTCTCCCCCTCCCCCCCCCCCTCTCTCTCTCTCCAGAACGTGTTGGCCTTTTCTCGAGTAAGTGGGCGTGCGTGAATCTGTACTCCAGCAAGATTCACTGGTTTCAGGAGAGGAGGGACTGTCCCAAGGCGGGGCGGGGGGGGCACATCACACCCAAACCCAGCTCGTTCCTCTTTTACCTTTCGACATTGCTAATCGAAGGCAGGTTCAGTGACTGACGTTGTTAAGAGCCAGTCACCTGTGACAGGTGGGTGGGGTCCGAGCTAGTTTGGCTCAGTGAGGACAGGAGCGAGAGCTTGTCTCAATTCTGCTGCCTTCCTGCCTTTTTGTTTCCTTTCAATTCGTCCAGTTGAAAGACGGTTAATTGCTGGCCAGGTCTCCGGAACGTTCCTCGTCAGGTCGACAGCTGATTCTGTGCCTTTTGTTTTTTTTTAATGCCTTCTGCTGACAGCTGGTCGAACCGATGAGCTGTGGAAGCTGCCAAGGATTCCAGGTGCTGTTATTAACCTGGTGCACCGTTGGAAATATCGAGGCCTGAGGCCGGCCTGGATTTCTCAGTGTCTGAGGCCGGTCTGTGAATCACTCTGGGGCTGGATGTTTTTGGTGAACTGCGACACTCTGCACCTGTGCCGGAGTCACCTGCTTCAAGCTGGCCGCCTCTTTTGTTTGCTTTGGGAAATGATGCTGTGGAACTCACTGAGGGAGCTGTGTGCAGCTCGGCTCGGAGAACAAAAAAACCAGCTCCCACCCTTCCGCTCAAAGTAAAAAGCTGCAGCGACACCCCCTTCCCATCCCCTCACCGGGGAGAACGCCCCCTGCTCTTCTTCGAATGGCGCTGTGGGATCTTTTAACGTCCACCTGAGAGGGCAGACAGGACTTCGGTTTACCATCTCATCCGAAGGACAGCTCCTCCAACAGTGCAGCGCTCCACTGGAGTTTCAGGCTAGATTTTCTGCTCAAGTTTCTGGAGTGGGGCTTGACCTCACGACCCCCTTGAGCTCAGAGGCGAGCATGCTACCCACTGAGCCACTGCTGATCCAATCCTCCGAGGGCACTCTATGATTTACATTGCCCCCACCCTCCAGCAGTCTGTGAGTCTCCACGTTTGGGAATTCTCCTCGACCCTCAGGGAGCTCCCCGAGTCTGGGTTTGAGGTGTTGAATCACATGGTCCAGTCTCCAGCTGCTGTCCGGCCGGGTTCACAGTGAGACACCGGAGAGGAGAGACCAGTTTTCGATTGCTGCTCTTCCTCTCCAAAGCTGCACGCCCGTTCTGTCCCCAGTCTCACCCCCCCACACCAGGTTTGGGACGGGGAGCAGGTGCCCCACCCAAGCCCCACCATGGAGGTTTCAGCCCTGCCTGGGATGCGGATTTACCAATCTGCCCCGGCAATCGGGCACAGTGTGGTGGGCAGATGCTGAAGTGCGCAGCCTTGTCTGTCTGTTTGTTTGGCAATGAGGAATGTAACTGGGCCTCATAGTGCAGCACTGCGAGACCCTGTGTATTGTTGAATACTGCTTCCAAACTGAGACAGCACCGTCAAGTCAGTCTGAGACCGGGCCCCGGGCCCCGGGCCGCCCCCTGGGTCTGAGGCCGGGCCCTCCTGGGTCCGAAGCCAGGCCCTGGCCTTAATTGAATTGACAATATCACCGGAATCGATCAGTCGGCCACATTGTGGGTTAAGAAATATCAACATTCCCCAGGCCACCCCTCACCATTTCGAGTTGGAGAAAAGCTCCATTTCGTTTTCAGGTCTGAGTGTGCTGGTGTACCACCCCGGGCAGTGCGTTTAACCACTGAGCCATTGGACCACTAAAGAAGTGTGTTAATTGCACTCAGGACAAGTTTTCACAAAGGTGGCGGTGGCCCTTCAAGCAGATTGTAGCCAAGCCCGGCAGGGAGTGGAAATTAGGATCAGACGTTCTACTTCCTCTGGTTTGTGTTTTTGTTTTAAACGCTTGAGTTGTTTTTCTGGGCAGTGACCCCCTGCCCTCTGAGTGAAGTACTCGGGAATGATCAGAGTGTGTTCCTGAGACGTTTAACCCGAGCCCCATCCGACTGCCTGCTGAATAATCCCGGGGGTCGTCAGTCGCCCAAAGGGTGATTATCCACACCGGTGAAGTTCAGTAAAGAGGCTCTCAGTCCCTGGGCCTGCACCGAACAAGCTGCTTTATTGTGTCAATGTTGGGCGGCTCGCCAGCCCAGTACAATGATTGAGCTTGGCCGTGATCCATTCCACATTCACACTGGCCCTGCCCCCTGCCCGCAGGCCCCGCCGACATGCCCACCCCTGCCTGCAGGCCCCCTGCCCGCAGGCCCCGCCCTGCCCAAAGGCCCCCTGCCCGCAGGCCCCGCCCCACAAAGGCCCCCTGCCCGCAGGCCCCGCCCTGCCCAAAGGCCCCCTGCCCCCGGCCAACCCACTGGCCCTGCCAACATGCCCCGCCCCCCAGCCCACAGGACCTGCCCCCACCAAAAGGCCCCCTGCCCGCAGGCCCCGCCCCCATCCCACAGGCCGCGCTCCTGCCTGGAGCCCCCACCCCCCATCCACAGGCCCCACCCGCAGTCCCCACCCGTTCCCGGAGGCCCCGGCCCCATCCTCAAGCCACAACCCTGCATGTTGGCTGTACTTGAACTGAAAGTGATTTTTTTATATTTGAAAGTATGACTTATACACGAGTTAATACGGTAACTGGGCCAGCCTGAGCTGGTGGGGCTTACGTTACTGCGGCCTGCCTGGTGGTGGTTGCATTGCCGGGGATATTCCTGGGAATACAAGCCTTAGTTTATGTAATTGCTGCTCATTCTACTCAAGACACAAGCTAGCGGTGGTTGGATTTTAACATGAGCACTGTTTGGACGGTGATGAGCACTGGATCGAGCGGCAATGTCTCGACTCTTTAACGCTTCCATTTGGTTTATGCTACACAACTTACATTTCCAAAGCGTCTTTCAGAAACTCAGGACGTCTCAAAGCACTTTACAGCCAATGAAGTACCTTTGAAGTGTAATCACTTGTAGGGAAACACAAAAAGCCAATTTGCGCACAGCAAGGTCCCACAAACAGCAGTGTGATAATGACCAGATCATCTGATTTTGGTTGAGGGATAAATATTGGCCAGGACATTGGGGAGAACTCCCCTGCTCTGCTTCAGTTAGTTCCGTGGGATCTTTTACATTCACCTGAGAGGGCAGAAAGGGCACGTCTGTTACTCTATAACACTGGGGTACAGTACTGGTGGGTACAGGTCTGTTACTCTATAACACTGCGGTACAGTACTGGTGGGTACAGGTCTGTCACTGTATAACACTGGGATACAGTACTGGTGGGTACAGGTCTGTCTCTGTATAACACTGGGGTGCAGTACTGGTGGGTACAGGTCTGTCACTGTATAACACTGGGATACAGTACTGGTGGGTACAGGTCTGTCACTGTATAACACTGGGGTACAGTACTGGTGGGTACAGGTCTGTCACTGTATAACACTGGGGTACAGTACTGGTGGGTACAGGTCTGTCACTGTATAACACTGGGATACAGTACTGGTGGGTACAGGTCTGTCACTGTATAATACTGGGGTACAGTACTGGTGGGTACAGGTCTGTCTCTGTATAACACTGGGGTGCAGTACTGGTGGGTACAGGTCTGTCACTGTATAACACTGGGATACAGTACTGGTGGGTACAGGTCTGTCACTGTATAACACTGGGATACAGTACTGGTGTGTACAGGTCTGTCTCTGTATAACACTGGGGTACAGTACTGGTGGGTACAGGTCTGTCTCTGTATAACACTGGGGTGCAGTACTGGTGGGTACAGGTCTGTCACTGTATAACACTGGGGTACAGTACTGGTGGGTACAGGTCTGTCTCTGTATAACACTGGGGTACAGTACTGGTGGGTACAGGTCTGTCTCTGTATAACACTGGGGTACAGTACTGGTGGGTACAGGTCTGTCTCTGTATAACACTGGGGTGCAGTACTGGTGGGTACAGGTCTGTCACTGTATAACACTGGGGTACAGTACTGGTGGGTACAGGTCTGTCACTGTATAACACTGGGATACAGTACTGGTGTGTACAGGTCTGTCTCTGTATAACACTGGGGTACAGTACTGGTGGGTACAGGTCTGTCTCTGTATAACACTGGGGTGCAGTACTGGTGGGTACAGGTCTGTCACTGTATAACACTGGGGTACAGTACTGGTGGGTACAGATCTGTCTCTGTATAACACTGGGGTACAGTACTGGTGGGTACAGGTCTGTCTCTGTATAACACTGGGGTGCAGTACTGGTGGGTACAGGTCTGTCTCTGTATAACACTGGGGTACAGTACTGGTGGGTACAGGTCTGTCACTGTATAACACTGGGGTACAGTACTGGTGGGTACAGGTCTGTCTCTGTATAACACTGGGGTGCAGTACTGGTGGGTACAGGTCTGTCTCTGTATAACACTGGGGTACAGTACTGGTGGGTACAGGTCTGTTACTGTATAACACTGGGGTACAGTACTGGTGGGTACAGGTCTGTTACTGGGAGTGGGAGCCAGTCAGATGAACGCTGATGTGAGTTATGTTGCATGAGATTTGTCTGACATGTACTCGCACTAACAGATCCCACAAGCCATTCCGGGTCTGTCCGGTGCAGTACGGTTTGTCGGTAAAGCTCACCGAAGTCTCGTTTTTGTCTTTCGCAGGCCGAAGCCAGGTTGGCTGCGAAACGGGCCGCACGAGCTGAGGCGAGGGAGATCCGAATGAAGGAGCTGGAGAGACAGCAGAAGGAGGTGAGTGGTCCGCGCTGGAATGGGGCAAGTGCTTGGTTGTTGGTGGTTTTTTTTGGGCATTTCCTTCCTGGCTGCTCGCCAGTAATTGGCCGATGGATGCCTTGGTTGTGGTTGCGTCTCTAGTTGTGGCAGAATGTTTCACCTGGTCTCCCAGCTGAGGCAAGAGTGAAAGGGTGGGGGCTCTGATCGTACAGGATAGGTTAGGGGTCGTCCTCAGTATGGATTCACCAGGCCGTCCAACAATGGTTTAGGAAGGAGTCACTGCTGACTGACATACCCTGTAACACCATCACCTGCAAGTTCCCCTCCAAGTCACACACCATCCCAACTTGGACATTTATCGCCGTTCCTTCATCATCGCTGGGTCAAAGTCCTGGAACTCTCCCAGGAACATTAGGAGCAGGAGGAGGCCATTCAGCCCCTCAAGCCTGCTCCACTATTCAATTAGATCATGTCTGATCTGCACCTCATCTCTATTTACCTGCCTTGGTTCCATCTCCCTTGATACCCTTACCTAACAAAAATCTATCGACCTCAGTCTTGAAAGTTCCAAATGACTCCCAGTATCCATAGACTTTTGGGGAGAGAGTTCCAGATTCCCACCACCCTTTGTGTGAAGAAATGCTTCCTGATTTTACTCCTGAACGGCCGAGCTCTAATTTTAAGGTTACGCCCCCTTGTTCTGGACTCCCCCCCACCAGAGGAAATAGTTTCTCTCTATCTACCCTATCAAAATCCTTTAATCATCTTAAACACTTTAATTAGATGGCCCCTTAAGGGAATGAAAGCCACGTTTATGCAGCTTAGCCTCATAATTTAACCCTTTAAGCCACAATATCTAACAGTATTGATGGTATTGTGGGAGTACCTTCACCACGTGGACTGCAGTGGTACAAGGAGAAGGGCCAGCACCACCTTCGCCAGGGCATCTAGGGATGGGCAGTAACGCTAACCCTTGCTGGCATCACCCACCCTCCGAGAATGAATTTAAAAAGACCCTGTGATAGTCCAGTAGTTCTGGTAAACAGCCAGCTGTAATGCAGCCTCGTGTGAAGTCCCTCCCCCCATTCTCACCATCTCCTTCATCCCGTTCTCTGCCGCCATTGCTGCCGGCTGCAACGCATTCCGGCAGAGTTTCAGCTGCTCAGTGTCCAGGTTACCGACGGTTACCGTGTTAGCACCTTGACTGCCCATTATAATCGAGAACCCCAGGCAAGGGTGGGGGCCCCACAGATCAGGGCACCCCCTGGGGCTGGAAAGGCTCGGGGAGAAGTCAAGATGAATCAGGAAGTGGGGGTGTAGGATTTTCAAACCCTGTAAAGGAGGAGAGGAGACTGAGGGAGGAGAGGAGACTGAGGGAGGAGAGGAGACTGACTGAGGGAGGAGAGGAGACTGAGGGAGGAGAGGAGACTGAGGGAGGAGAGGAGACTGAGGGAGGAGAGGAGACTGAGGGAGGAGAGGAGACTGAGGGAGGAGAGGAGACTGAGGGAGGAGAGGAGACTGAGGGAGGAGAGGAGACTGAGGGAGGAGAGGAGACTGAGGGAGGAGAGGAGACTGAGGGAGGAGAGGAGACTGAGGGAGGAGAGGAGACTGAGGGAGGAGAGGAGACTGAGGGAGGAGAGGAGACTGAGGGAGGAGAGGAGACTGAGGGAGGAGAGGAGACTGAGGGAGGAGAGGAGACTGAGGGAGGAGAGGAGACTGACTGAGGGAGGAGAGTAGACTGACTGAGGGAGGAGAGGAGACTGACTGAGGGAGGAGAGGAGACTGACTGAGGGAGGAGAGGAGACTGAGGGAGGAGAGTAGACTGACTGAGGGAGGAGAGTAGACTGACTGAGGGAGGAGAGGAGACGGACTGAGGGAGGAGAGGAGACGGACTGAGGGAGGAGAGGAGACTGAGGGAGGAGAGGAGACTGAGGGAGGAGAGGAGACTGAGGGAGGAGAGGAGACTGAGGGAGGAGAGGAGACTGAGGGAGGAGAGGAGACTGAGGGAGGAGAGGAGACTGAGGGAGGAGAGGAGACTGAGGGAGGAGAGGAGACTGAGGGAGGAGAGGAGACTGAGGGAGGAGAGGAGACTGAGGGAGGAGAGGAGACTGAGGGAGGAGAGGAGCTCCACAGTTCAAAGGCCCTGGGGAAGGATCACTGGGAGCGGGAGACGACACAATAAATCTTGGTTTTGACCCCATGAGGATGTGGTGAGTTCGGAGAGTGTGTGTGATGGGCTTTTGACCTCTGCCCTTTGCGATTGTGCTCAAAGCTGTTTCTGGTTCGTGAGGTGAAGGCACAGACTGTGTACACTGAGCCCCGGGCGGAGGGCCGCGTTCACCTCCCCCCCCGGGCGGAGAGCCGCGTTCACCCCCCCCCGCCCCCCCCCCCGGGCAGAGGGCCGCGTTCACCCCCCCCCCCCCCGGGCAGAGAGCTGCATTCACCCCCCCCCCCCCCCGGGCGGAGAGCCGCATTGACACACACCCCCCCCCAACCTGGGTAGAGTGCGGCATCGACCCCCCCCACCGACGGAGAGCGGCGTCCCTCTGAGCACACAGACTTGCCTCGGCTGCTCTCGGCCCACTGCGGAGCTGTGAAATGGGGGTTTCAATTTAACGTTCCCCATAGGCGATGAAAAGACTGCTGCTCCTCGTGACTTCAGGACTGTGCGGTTTCGTCGAAGGAGCTGTGGACAATCCAGACCCAGACCCAGACCCAGACCCAGCGAAGGCCCCTTTGTCTCGGACCCTGAACGAGCTGAACTGACACTGCGGTTAGGGTGATGGGCTTATTTTGAGGGCCTCTCATCTCAGTTGCAAAGGGAGTCTTCAAACTGTTGGACTATCGACGCCATGGCGACCTTAGTTTAATTATGTTGGTTCCCGTCAGTGAGAGTTATTTTGGCTGACTGCTGCACAGATACTGAGTGAGAGTGGAAGGAACGCAGGTTTGGTCTCCACTCTCGTCCTGACCTCAGTTACATCAAGCGAGAAGGCCCAGAGCGGAGGCTGTGGCATCTGGTACTGAGGCGGGGTAACCGGGCCTTGGGCCTACAGGCAGTGCTGGGGTTTGGGCTTGGGCCTACTGGCTGTTCTGGGGCCTGGGCTTGGGCCCACAGGCAGTGCTGGGGCCTGGGGTTGGGCCTGCAGGCAGTCCTGGGGTTTGGGCTTGGGCCTAAAGGCAGTGCTGGGGCCTGGGCTTGGGCCTGCAGGCAGTGCTGGGGTTTGGGCTTGGGCCTACTGGCTGTTCTGGGGCCTGGGCTTGGGCCTAAAGGTAGTGCTGGGGTTTGGGCTTGGGCCTAAAGGCAGTGCTGGGGCCTGGGCTTGGGCCTGCAGGCAGTGCTGGGGTTTGGGCTTGGGCCTAAAGGCAGTGCTGGGGCCTGGGCTTGGGCCTGCAGGCAGTGCTGGGGTTTGGGCTTGGGCCTAAAGGCAGTGCTGGGGTTTGGGCTTAGGCCTAAAGGCAGTGCTGGGGTTTGGGCTTAGGCCTAAAGGCAGTGCTGGGGTTTGGGCTTGGGCCTAAAGGCAGTGCTGGGGCCTGGGCTTGGGCCTGCAGGCAGTGCTGGGGCCTGGGCTTGGGCCTGCAGGCAGTGCTGGGGTTTGGGCTTGGGCCTGCAGGCAGTGCTGGGGTTTGGGCTTAGGCCTACTGGCTGTTCTGGGGTTTGGGCTTGGGCCTGCAGGCAGTGCTGGGGCCTGGGCTTGGGCCTGCAGGCAGTGCTGGGGTTTGGGCTTAGGCCTAAAGGCAGTGCTGGGGTTTGGGCTTAGGCCTAAAGGCAGTGCTGGGGTTTGGGCTTGGGCCTAAAGGCAGTGCTGGGGTTTGGGCTTAGGCCTAAAGGCAGTGCTGGGGTTTGGGCTTGGGCCTGCAGGCAGTGCTGGGGTTTGGGCTTAGGCCTAAAGGCAGTGCTGGGGTTTGGGCTTAGGCCTGCAGGCAGTGCTGGGGTTTGGGCTTAGGCCTAAAGGCAGTGCTGGGGTTTGGGCTTGGGCCTGCAGGCAGTGCTGGGGTTTGGGCTTAGGCCTACAGGCAGTGCTGGGGTTTGGGCTTAGGCCTACAGGCAGTGCTGGGGTTTGGGCTTAGGCCTACCTTGCGGGCTGCAGAGGCACTAGGCCAGAGGGGGAAAGTGATAGGGGGGATAAAACGGGTCCAACCTATCCCATAGATTGGGAGTAAGTGCAAAATGACAGGCCTCCGGCTTCACGTGTGGCCGACAGCTCCTTCTGATTGAAACTCTGTGCGACTCCTCCTGTAACTTCATTCTGTTTAACTTCTACCTTTTCCTATTTCCTTCCTGCCTTCTCTCGGTAGATTTACCAGGTTCAGAAGGTGAGACTGCTCGTCCGCTGCTTTGTGTGCTGTGTTTTGTCTGATTGTTTAAGCTATGCTGGGATCTGCGGCCTACACTCTGCACACAGTAACTTCCCGTGCACCGTCCCTTTTTTTGATGTTGGTATGCGGGCAGGGCCCGGTCAGCAGGGATATTAAGAAACGAAAGTTGCCTGACGGTTGTCTCGAACCCAGATTTTCTTCTTTTTCCGGGTTGTTTTTTTTTTGTGCGATTCTCTCTCTCTCTCCTCCTCCTCCCCCTGCCTCTCGCTGGGGTACGGTTTCTGTCCCAGGACGGTGCGCTCCAGCAGCCTGTTCGGCTGTTCACTCGCCGAACCACGTACAGAGGATCACTGCTGGCCCGCAGGAGCAAGAGCCCTGGCCGCTTGACGTCTCCTCCCCTTTGCTCACGTCGGTACAGATCAGCTACCTCGGCACAGCCCAGGCCTGTCCGGCTGAGCCTGCAACCTGACATAGGAACAGGGCAAGGCCATTCAGCCCCTCCAGCCTGTTCCGCCATTCAATCAGATCATGTCTGATCTGTATCTTAACTCCATTTTCCCGCCTTTGCTCCCTATCCCTCGATACCCTTACCCAACAAAAATCTATCGACCTCAGTCTTGAAAGTTCCAATTGACCCCCAGCATCCACAGCCTTTTGAGGGAGAGGGTTCCTGATTTACACTGCCCTTTGTGTGAAAAAATGCTTCCTGATTTCCCTCCTGAATGGCCTGGCTCTAATTTTAATGATGAGTTCCACATTCGAGCTTTTACTGGGAATGAACAAAAAGGTTGTTTGTGTGTCTCTCTGTGTGGGTCCGTGTCTCTGTATTTGTTTGTCTCTCTCACATACCTCACTAACGTGCACCTTAACACGCCTCGCGGTGACCTCATGGTCGCGGTGAACTCACGGTTACGGTGAGCTCACGGGCGCGCCTCGCAGTGACCTCACAGTCGCGGTCACCTCACGGAAGCAGGTCGCGGTGAGCTCACGGACGCAGTGATCTCACGGTCGCGGTGACCTCACGGAAGCGGGTCGCGGTGACCTCACGGCCGCGGGGAGCTCACAGACGTGCCTCGCGGTGACCTCACGGTCACGGTCACCTCACGGAGGCGGGTCACGGTGACCTCGTGGGCGTGCCTCGCGGCGAGCTCACGGACGCGCCTCGCGGTGATCTCTGACCATACAGGCTGGGGTTAGTTTCTTGTTGCTGCTGTTTGTGGTCCTGAAACACTGCACGATCTTTAGCACAATCTTCGGTACTCCATGTTTGCAACTGTCCCCTGCACTTTTCCCCCCCCCTCTTTCCTAAACTCTTCCTTTTCTGTTCGTAGAAATATTATGGGCTGGATACAAAGTGGGGAGACATCGAGCAGTGGATGGTAATGTCTGCGTTGTGGAAACTGCACGGATACAGTAGCTTCTTGTCAGAATATTAGTCGAATCGTCCCTTTTCCACCTCTGCCCACCTCCCACGTTTGGAAATAATCCTTGACCTTCTCAGTCGAGCCAGGTTCTGGTGTCTGTTATCCCTTGAACACAAGAGGTGCTGTCTGGGATGGATGGGAGTTTTCCTTTTCAGCCAGGACCCAGAGTGGAAAAGCCAATGTCTCACTCACTGCACCACCCAATTCCACGTTCCTTTAACCCCCGAATGACCAGAGTCCTCAGGGTGACTCCCGCTATACGTTCTTGGTCTCGTCACTCCCCATTTCCAGATTGGACAGACTCTTTTCTCGTCTTTGTTCCCTAAATACTTGTCACCTTTGCGGGGTGGGGGGGAGGGGGGTGGGGTGGAGATCACTGAGGGTCTGTTAACCCTGTCTGTTTTAACATTTGATACAACCTTCTAGAACCATCTCTCTGTGAAACCCTTGCACTGTGGACACCCCTTGGTTTGAGTTGCTTCATTCCTGTGAGGAGCCGTTCTCTTGTCAACAGATCATCCGATCCACTGGCTCTATACAGATTCCGCTGCTCTGTTCTTGACTTGAACTTGCATTTATATAGCGCCTTTCACATCCTCAGGACATCCCAAAGCGTTTTACAGGCGATGAAACATAAGAAATAGGAGCAGGAGTAGGCCAGACGGCCCCTCGAGCCTGCTCCGCCATTCACTCGGATCATGGCTGATCTTTGACCTCAACTCCACTTTCCCGCCCGATCCCCATATCCCTTGATTCCTCTAGAGTCCAGAAATCTATCGATCCCAGCCCTGAATATACTCAATGACTCAGCATCCACAGCCCTCTGGGGTAGGGAATTCCAAATATTCACAACCCTCTGAGTGAAGAAATTCCTCCTCGTTTCAGTCCTAAATGTCCAACTCTTATCCTGAGACTATGTCCTCTAGTTCTAGACTCTCCAGCCAGGGAAATATCCTCTCAGCCTCTACCCTGTCAAGCCCTCTTAGAATCTTATATGTTTCAATGAGATCACCTCTCATTCTTCTGAACTCCAGAGAGTATAGGCACATTCTACTCAATCTCTCCTCATTGGACAACCCTCTCATCCCAGGAATCAATCTAGTGAACCTTCATTACACCCCCTCTAAGGCAAGTATATCCTGCCTTAGGTAAGAAGATCAAAACTGTACACAATACTCCAGGTGCGGTCTCACCAAAGCCCTGTACAATTGCAGCAAGACTTCCTTACTCTTATACTCCAACCCCCTTGCAATAAAGGCCAACATACTATTTGCCTTCCTAATTGCTTGCTGAACCTGCATGTTAACTTTCTGTGTTTCTTCTACGAGGACACCCAAATCCCTCTGAACACCAACATTTAATAGTTTCTCACCATTTAAAAAATATTCAGTTTTTCTATTCTTCCTACCAAAGTGAATAACCTCACATTTCCCCACATTATACTCCATCTACCACCTTCTCCCCCACTCACTTAACCTGTCTATATCCCTTTGCAGACTCTTTGTGTCCACCTCACTGCTTACTTTCCCACCTAACTTTGTATCATCAGCAAACTTCAATACAATACATTCGGTCCCTTCATCTAAGTCATTAATATAGATTGTAAATAGCTGAGTCCCCAGCACTGATCCTTACGGCACCCCACTAGTTACAGCCTGCCAACCTGAGAATGACCCGTTTATCCCTACTCTCTGTTTTCTGTCCATTAACCAATCCTCTATCCATGCTAATATATCACCCCCAACCCCATGAGCCCTTAACTTGTGTAACAACCTCTTGTGTGGCACCTTATCAAATGCCTTTTGAAAATCCAAATATACGACATCCACTGGTTCCCCCTTATCTACCCTGCTAGTTACATCCTCAAAAAACTCTTAATAGATTTCCCATTCACAAAACCTTATTGACTCTGCCTAATCATATTATGATTTTCTAAGTGCCCTGTTACTACGTCCTTGATAATAGATTCTAGCAATTTCCCTACTACTGATGAAGTACTTTTGAAATGTAGTCAGTGTTGTAATGTCAGAAATGCAGCAGCCAATTTGCACACAGCAAGATCCCACAAACAGCAATGTGACAATGACCAGATCGTCTGTTGTTTTACTGATAAATATTGGCCAGGACACTGGGGAGAATTCCTTGATCTTTTTCGAAATAGTGTCACGGGATCTTTTACGCCCACCTGAGAGGGCAGACGGGGCCTTGGTTTTAATGCCTCATCCGAAAGACGGCACCCCCGATAGTGCAGCACTCCCTCAGTACTGCACTGGAGTGTCAGCCTGGATTATGGACTCAAGTCCCTGGAGTGGAGCTTGAACCCACGATCTAATGACTCGGAGGTGAGAGAGCTACCCACTGAGCCACGGCAACACCTAATTCTAGATATTTTGGCGCACAGATGTCTGGAAAATCTCAACAGCGCAGCTCGAACAAAAGTCTGTCAAAGGTGTTAGTGCCAGAGACGTTACGATTTAATATGCTGAGAATCCGAGTGGGAAGGGGCTTGGCCAGATAGGATGGAAAGGTGGAGATAAGGTAAATCCCAAAGCGGGGGTTAAGGTTGAGATGTAGGAGAGGAAATCCCACCCGGTGTGTCTCGACCTCAGGACGTCCCAAAGTGCCTCACCACCAATCAAAAACTTTTTGAAGTGTAGTCACTGTTGTAATGTAGGAAAGCTCAGTACTGTCGAGGAACTGCACTGTGCTGGCGGATTGGTGTCCGACAACCGGGTTCCCCGCTGCCTGCCTCTCCCTTGAGACGTGTTGACCCATTTACCCATTTGAGCCTTCCGGTGCCGTCTGTTGGCTCAGGCCAATTGCTCTCCGCTGCCAACCCGGAGTCTCCGGGAATTGAAGGTTAATCTCCCCGGACACTGCTCCAAGCAAACACCTGGGAGAAAAATCATAGGGATGTTGGAACGCTTTTGTTTATTAGTTGTAAAAATATTAAAGGTCGGGGGGTTGTGTGGAAAAGGGCTATTTGACTGGGTGGGGGGGCAGTTGGAGGCAGGAGGTCGTGTGATGAAACTTTCAGGAGCTCATCCAACGGGACCTCCTGGCTCTTGAAGGCGCGGAGTTCTGGTCGGGTTAGAGTGCTACAAGTATCTCACTCTATTCTCCGTGTGCGAGCCCGGACTGCGCATGTTGGCGCTTTACAACCGTGGGGGGCATCACATCCCGTCAAGGTGCTGTCCTTACACGTACACAGTTACCCTGGACACCGCACCACAGCTGGAGCCTGGCTGGTATTTCTCCACCTCCCCCCCCTCCTGCCCCCCACCCTTCCTAACCCAGGGGCACTGAGGCCAATTGGAGTGCTCTCCCCTCCCCACCCCCCCCAACACTGCTCTGGCTGGGAACAGCTCGCTCAGCTCACAAACCAGGCTCTGTGATCTCCTGCTCCTTACGGTCCAGTAACACTGGGGGAGGGGTGGAAGAGGGTCCTCCTTCAGGGGGACTCGTCATCATGGTACCCTCATTCAGATGCCCCCCCCAATGGTGGTCCAATGTCTCTGTGCCAGTAGGACGACTCCTCCCCCTCCCTCTCCTCCTCCCCTTCCTCCTCCCCCTCCCTCCCTCCCCTTCCTCCTCCCCCTCCCTCCCCTTCCTCCTCCCCCCTCCCTCTCCTTCCTCCTCCCCCTTCCTCCCCTTCCTCCTCCCCCTTCCTCCCCTTCCTCCTCCCCCTCCCTCCCCTTCCTCCTCCCCCTCCCTCTCCTTCCTCCTCCCCCTTCCTCCCCTTCCTCCTCCCCCTTCCTCCCCTTCCTCCTCCCGCTCCCTCCCCTTCCTCCTCCCCCTTCCTCCCCTTCCTCCTCCCCCTCCCTCCCCTTCCTCCTCCCCCTCCCTCTCCTTCCTCCTCCCCCTCCCTCCCCTTCCTCCTCCCCCTCCCTCTCCTTCCTCCTCCCCCTCCCTCTCCTTCCTCCTCCCCCTTCTCCCCTTCCTCCTCCCCCTCCCTCCCCTTCCTCCTCCCCCTTCCTCCCCTTCCTCCTCCCCCTCCCTCCCCTTCCTCCTCCCCCTCCCTCCCCTTCCTCCTCCCCCTCCCTCCCCTTCCTCCTCCCCCTCCCTCTCCTTCCTCCTCCCCCTCCCTCTCCTTCCTCCTCCCCCTTCCTCCCCTTCCTCCTCCCCCTCCCTCTCCTTCCTCCTCCCCCTTCCTCTCCTTCCTCCTCCCCCTTCCTCCCCTTCCTCCTCCCCCTTCCTCCCCTTCCTCCTCCCCCTCCCTTTCCTTCCTCCTCCCCCTTCCTCCCCTTCCTCCTCCCCCTCCCTCCCCTTCCTCCTCCCCCTCCCTCCCCTTCCTCCTCCCCCTCCCTCCCCTTCCTCCTCCCCCTCCCTCCCCTTCCTCCTCCCCCTCCCTCCCCTTCCTCCTCCCCCTTCCTCCCCTTCCTCCTCCCCCTCCCTCCCCTTCCTCCTCCCCCTCCCTCCCCTTCCTCCTTCCCCCACCGATACGTGTGATTTCAGAGCTCGCGCAGTTGCCACTTCCCTTTCCCAGTGCTGTTTTTTTTGGAGGAAGGACATGTCGATGAGCCAGGCAGGCCCTGGCTCTCCATGACGCAGGGCGGGGGGGAAACACATGGTCTCCACCCAGCTCACATCTGCTCCTGAGTCGGGTGGAAATAGATTCACCCTCGAGCGGAATCTGGGTCTCCCTTTGACAGGGGAACGGCTCCTTTCGGGCTCGTTCGCCACCACCTCTCCCCACCCCTCCACCGTCTCTCCCCACCCCTCCGCCACCTCTCCCCACCCCTCCACCGTCTCTCCACACCCCTCCGCCACCTCTCCCCACCCCTCCCCTACCTCTCCCCACCCCTCCGCTGTCTCTCCCCACCCCCTCCCCTACCTCTCCCCACCCCTCCGCTGTCTCTCCCCACCCCTCCCCTACCTCTCCCCACCCCTCCGCTGTCTCTCCCCACCCCTCCGCTGTCTCTCCCCACCCCTCCGCTGTCTCTCCCCACCCCTCCACCGTCTCTCCCCACCCCTCCACTACCTCTCTCTCCACCCCTCCACTACCTCTCTCTCCACCCCTCCACTACCTCTCTCCCCACCCCTCCACTACCTCTCTCTCCACCCCTCCGCTGTCTCTCTCCACCCCTCCACTAACCCTCTCTCCACCCCTCCACTAACCCTCTCCCCACCCCTCCACTACCTCTCTCTCCACCCTCACCTCCACCCTCCACTACCTCTCTCTCCACCCTCCACTACCTCTCTCTCCACCCCTCCACTACCCCTCCCTCCACCCCTCCACTACCTCTCTCCCCACCCCTCCACTAACCCTCTCCCCACCCCTCCACTACCCTCTCTCTCCACCCCTCCACTACCTCTCTCCCCACCCCTCCACTACCTCTCTCTCCACCCCTCCACTACCTCTCTCTCCACCCCTCCACTACCTCTCTCTCCACCCCTCCACTACCCTCTCTCCACCCCTCCACTACCTCTCTCCCCACCCCTCACTACCTCTCTCTCCACCCCTCCACTACCCCTCTCTCCACCCCTCCACTACCTCTCTCACCCCTCCACTACCTCTCTCCCCACCCCTCCACTACCTCTCTCCCCACCCCTCCACTACCTCTCTCCCCACCCCTCCACTACCTCTCTCTCCACCCCTCCACTACCTCTCTCCCCACCCCTCCACTACCTCTCTCCCCACCCCTCCACTACCTCTCTCTCCACCCCTCCACTACCTCTCTCTCCACCCCTCCACTACCTCTCTCCCACCCCTCCACTACCTCTCTCCCCACCCCTCCACTACCTCTCTCCCCACCCCTCCACTACCTCTCTCCACCCCTCCACTACCTCTCTCTCCACCCCTCCACCGTCTCTCCCACCCCTCCACTACCTCTCTCTCCACCCCTCCACTACCTCTCTCTCCACCCCTCCACTACCTCTCTCTCCACCCCTCCACTACCCCTCTCTCCACCCCTCCACTACCTCTCTCTCCACCCCTCCACTACCTCTCTCCCCACCCCTCCACTACCTCTCTCCACCCCTCCACTACCCTCTCTCCACCCTCCACTACCTCTCTCCACCCCTCCACTACCTCTCTCTCCCACCCCTTCACTACCTCTCTCCCACCCCTCCACTACCCCTCTCTCCCACCCCTCCACTACCTCTCTCCACCCCTCCACTACCTCTCTCTCCACCCCTTCACTACCTCTCTCCCCACCCCTCCACTACCTCTCTCTCCACCCCTCCACTACCTCTCTCTCCACCCCTCCACTACCTCTCTCTCCACCCCTCCACTACCTCTCTCTCCACCCCTCCACTACCTCTCTCCCCACCCCTCCACTACCCCTCTCTCCACCCCTCCACTACCTCTCTCTCCACCCCTCCACTACCTCTCTCCCCACCCCTCCACTACCTCTCTCTCCACCCCTCCACTACCCCTCTCTCCACCCCTCCACTACCTCTCTCTCCACCCCTCCACTACCCTCTCTCCCACCCCTCCACTACCTCTCTCTCCACCCCTCCACTACCCTCTCTCCACCCCTCCACTACCTCTCTCTCCACCCCTCCACTACCCTCTCTCCCCACCCCTCCACTACCTCTCTCCCCACCCCTCCACTACCTCTCTCTCCACCCCTCCACTACCCCTCTCTCCACCCCTCCACTACCCCTCTCTCCACCCCTCCACTACCTCTCTCCACCCCTCCACTACCTCTCTCTCCACCCCCTCCACTACCCCTCTCTCCCACCCCTCCACTACCCCTCTCTCCACCCCTCCACTACCTCTCTCTCCACCCCTCCACTACCCCTCTCTCCCCACCCCTCCACTACCCCTCTCTCCACCCCTCCACTACCTCTCTCTCCACCCCTCCACTACCCCTCTCTCCACCCCTCCACTACCTCTCTCCCCACCCCTCACTACCTCTCTCCCCACA
>NW_027138888.1:0-31425 GCF_035084215.1 Heptranchias perlo | reverse complement strand
TGTAGCCAAGCTGGCCTCCATTTTGTCCAAGGTCGGGTGGCGACGCGGGCCCTCATTTTTGTACGGCATGGGAGCCGCGAGAGCGGCGAATTTTTTGAAAATGTTGTCGCGCTCGCCCCCATTTTGTCCGGGACGGACTCCCCGCTGGCCTCCATTTGGTCCAAGCCCGGCTGCCGTCCTGCAGCCGTGCTGCCCCTGTGCAAATACACTTCAAATACACAAATACATCATAAATATACAGGTAATATATATATATATTATAAACACAAGTTGTTGTTGTTGGTGGTGGTGGTCTGATGATAAAGACCGCCACTCTGGCATCACTCTGGCATGACTGGGTGCAACCTGGGAACCCTGGCTGCACCCTGGCATCATTCTGGGTTGACTGCGGGATCACTGGGGACACTCTGTTGGCTACTTGCCGCCATCTGACCAAGATGGCGGCTGGCGCAGCCGCCATTTTTCCAAAATGTAGGCCTGGCTGTCCTCCATTTCGTCCAAGGTGGTGGCCAAGTTGGCCTCCATTTGTCCAATGAGGTAGCCAAGCTGGCATCCATTTTGTCCAAGGTGGTGGCCAAGCTGGCCTCCATTTTGTCCAATGAGGTAGCCAAGCTGGCCTCCATTTTGTCCAAGATGGTGGCGACGCGGGCCTCATTTTGTACGGCATGGGAGCCGCGTGAGCGGCGAATTTTTTGAAAATGTTGGTCGCGCTCGCCCCCATTTTGTCCGGGACGGACTCCCCGCTGGCCTCCATTTGGTCCAATGTGGTGGCCAAGTTGGCCTCCATTTTGTCCAATGTGGTAGCCAAGCTTGGCCTCCATTTTGTCCAATGAGGTAGCCAAGCTGGCCTCCATTTTGTCCAAGGTGGTGGCGACGCGGGCCTCATTTTGTACGGCATGGGAGCCGCGAGAGCGGCGAATTTTTTGAAAATGTTGGTCGCGCTCGCCCCCATTTTGTCCGGGACGGACTCCCGCTGGCCTCCATTTGGTCCAAGCCCGGCTGCCGTCCCTGCAGCCGTGCTGCCCCTGTGCAAATACACTTCCAAATACACAAATACATCATAAATATACAGGTAATATATATATATATTATAAACACAAGTTGTTGTTGTTGGTGGTGGTGGTCTGATGATAAAGACCGCCACTCTGGCATCACTCTGGCATGACTGGGTGCAACCTGGGAACCCTGGCTGCACCCTGGCATCATTCTGGGTTGACTGCGGGATCACTGGGGACACTCTGTTGGCTACTTGCCGCCATCTGACCAAGATGGCGGCTGGCGCAGCCGCCATTTTTCCAAAATGTAGGCCTGGCTGTCCTCCATTTCGTCCAAGGTGGTGGCCAAGTTGGCCTCCATTTTGTCCAATGAGGTAGCCAAGCTGGCATCCATTTTGTCCAAGGTGGTGGCCAAGCTGGCCTCCATTTTGTCCAATGAGGTAGCCAAGCTGGCCTCCATTTTGTCCAAGATGGTGGCGACGCGGGCCTCATTTTGTACGGCATGGGAGCCGCGTGAGCGGCGAATTTTTTGAAAATGTTGGTCGCGCTCGCCCCCATTTTGTCCGGGACGGACTCCCCGCTGGCCTCCATTTGGTCCAATGTGGTGGCCAAGTTGGCCTCCATTTTGTCCAATGTGGTAGCCAAGCTGGCCTCCATTTTGTCCAATGAGGTAGCCAAGCTGGCCTCCATTTTGTCCAAGGTGGTGGCGACGCGGGCCTCATTTTGTACGGCATGGGAGCCGCGAGAGCGGCGAATTTTTTGAAAATGTTGGTCGCGCTCGCCCCCATTTTGTCCGGGACGGACTCCCCGCTGGCCTCCATTTGGTCCAAGCCCGGCTGCCGTCCCTGCAGCCGTGCTGCCCCTGTGCAAATACACTTCCAAATACACAAATACATCATAAATATACAGGTAATATATATATATATTATAAACACAAGTTGTTGTTGTTGGTGGTGGTGGTCTGATGATAAAGACCGCCACTCTGGCATCACTCTGGCATGACTGGGTGCAACCTGGGAACCCTGGCTGCACCCTGGCATCATTCTGGGTTGACTGCGGGATCACTGGGGACACTCTGTTGGCTACTTGCCGCCATCTGACCAAGATGGCGGCTGGCGCAGCCGCCATTTTTTCCAAAATGTAGGCCTGGCTGTCCTCCATTTCGTCCAAGGTGGTGGCCAAGTTGGCCTCCATTTTGTCCAATGAGGTAGCCAAGCTGGCATCCATTTTGTCCAAGGTGGTGGCCAAGCTGGCCTCCATTTTGTCCAATGAGGTAGCCAAGCTGGCCTCCATTTTGTCCAAGATGGTGGCGACGCGGGCCTCATTTTGTACGGCATGGGAGCCGCGTGAGCGGCGAATTTTTTGAAAATGTTGGTCGCGCTCGCCCCCATTTTGTCCGGGACGGACTCCCCGCTGGCCTCCATTTGGTCCAATGTGGTGGCCAAGTTGGCCTCCATTTTGTCCAATGTGGTAGCCAAGCTGGCCTCCATTTTGTCCAATGAGGTAGCCAAGCTGGCCTCCATTTTGTCCAAGGTGGTGGCGACGCGGGCCTCATTTTGTACGGCATGGGAGCCGCGAGAGCGGCGAATTTTTGAAAATGTTGGTCGCGCTCGCCCCCATTTTGGTCCGGGACGGACTCCCCGCTGGCCTCCATTTGGTCCAAGCCCGGCTGCCGTCCCTGCAGCCGTGCTGCCCCTGTGCAAATACACTTCCAAATACACAAATACATCATAAATATACAGGTAATATATATATATATTATAAACACAAGTTGTTGTTGTTGGTGGTGGTGGTCTGATGATAAAGACCGCCACTCTGGCATCACTCTGGCATGACTGGGTGCAACCTGGGAACCCTGGCTGCACCCTGGCATCATTCTGGGTTGACTGCGGGATCACTGGGGACACTCTGTTGGCTACTTGCGCCATCTGACCAAGATGGCGGCTGGCGCAGCCGCCATTTTTCCAAAATGTAGGCCTGGCTGTCCTCCATTTCGTCCAAGGTGGTGGCCAAGTTGGCCTCCATTTTGTCCAATGAGGTAGCCAAGCTGGCATCCATTTTGTCCAAGGTGGTGGCCAAGCTGGCCTCCATTTTGTCCAATGAGGTAGCCAAGCTGGCCTCCATTTTGTCCAAGATGGTGGCGACGCGGGCCTCATTTTGTACGGCATGGGAGCCGCGTGAGCGGCGAATTTTTTGAAAATGTTGGTCGCGCTCGCCCCCATTTTGTCCGGGACGGACTCCCCGCTGGCCTCCATTTGGTCCAATGTGGTGGCCAAGTTGGCCTCCATTTTGTCCAATGTGGTAGCCAAGCTGGCCTCCATTTTGTCCAATGAGGTAGCCAAGCTGGCCTCCATTTTGTCCAAGGTGGTGGCGACGCGGGCCTCATTTTGTACGGCATGGAGCCGCGAGAGCGGCGAATTTTTTGAAATGTTGGTCGCGCTCGCCCCCATTTTGTCCGGGACGGACTCCCCGCTGGCCTCCATTTGGTCCAAGCCCGGCTGCCGTCCCCTGCAGCCGTGCTGCCCCTGTGCAAATACACTTCCAAATACACAAATACATCATAAATATACAGGTAATATATATATATATTATAAACACAAGTTGTTGTTGTTGGTGGTGGTGGTCTGATGATAAAGACCGCCACTCTGGCATCACTCTGGCATGACTGGGTGCAACCTGGGAACCCTGGCTGCACCCTGGCATCATTCTGGGTTGACTGCGGGATCACTGGGGACACTCTGTTGGCTACTTGCCGCCATCTGACCAAGATGGCGGCTGGCGCAGCCGCCATTTTTCCAAAATGTAGGCCTGGCTGTCCTCCATTTCGTCCAAGGTGGTGGCCAAGTTGGCCTCCATTTTGTCCAATGAGGTAGCCAAGCTGGCATCCATTTTGTCCAAGGTGGTGGCCAAGCTGGCCTCCATTTTGTCCAATGAGGTAGCCAAGCTGGCCTCCATTTTGTCCAAGATGGTGGCGACGCGGGCCTCATTTTGTACGGCATGGGAGCCGCGTGAGCGGCGAATTTTTTGAAAATGTTGGTCGCGCTCGCCCCCATTTTGTCCGGGACGGACTCCCCGCTGGCCTCCATTTGGTCCAATGTGGTGGCCAAGTTGGCCTCCATTTTGTCCAATGTGGTAGCCAAGCTGGCCTCCATTTTGTCCAATGAGGTAGCCAAGCTGGCCTCCATTTTGTCCAAGGTGGTGGCGACGCGGGCCTCATTTTGTACGGCATGGGAGCCGCGAGAGCGGCGAATTTTTTGAAAATGTTGGTCGCGCTCGCCCCCATTTTGTCCGGGACGGACTCCCCGCTGGCCTCCATTTGGTCCAAGCCCGGCTGCCGTCCCTGCAGCCGTGCTGCCCCTGTGCAAATACACTTCCAAATACACAAATACATCATAAATATACAGGTAATATATATATATATTATAAACACAAGTTGTTGTTGTTGGTGGTGGTGGTCTGATGATAAAGACCGCCACTCTGGCATCACTCTGGCATGACTGGGTGCAACCTGGGAACCCTGGCTGCACCCTGGCATCATTCTGGGTTGACTGCGGGATCACTGGGGACACTCTGTTGGCTACTTGCCGCCATCTGACCAAGATGGCGGCTGGCGCAGCCGCCATTTTTCCAAAATGTAGGCCTGGCTGTCCTCCATTTCGTCCAAGGTGGTGGCCAAGTTGGCCTCCATTTTGTCCAATGAGGTAGCCAAGCTGGCATCCATTTTGTCCAAGGTGGTGGCCAAGCTGGCCTCCATTTTGTCCAATGAGGTAGCCAAGCTGGCCTCCATTTTGTCCAAGATGGTGGCGACGCGGGCCTCATTTTGTACGGCATGGGAGCCGCGTGAGCGGCGAATTTTTTGAAAATGTTGGTCGCGCTCGCCCCCATTTTGTCCGGGACGGACTCCCCGCTGGCCTCCATTTGGTCCAATGTGGTGGCCAAGTTGGCCTCCATTTTGTCCAATGTGGTAGCCAAGCTGGCCTCCATTTTGTCCAATGAGGTAGCCAAGCTGGCCTCCATTTTGTCCAAGGTGGTGGCGACGCGGGCCTCATTTTGTACGGCATGGGAGCCGCGAGAGCGGCGAATTTTTTGAAAATGTTGGTCGCGCTCGCCCCCATTTTGTCCGGGACGGACTCCCCGCTGGCCTCCATTTGGTCCAAGCCCGGCTGCCGTCCCTGCAGCCGTGCTGCCCTGTGCAAATACACTTCCAAATACACAAATACATCATAAATATACAGGTAATATATATATATATTATAAACACAAGTTGTTGTTGTTGGTGGTGGTGGTCTGATGATAAAGGACCGCCACTCTGGCATCACTCTGGCATGACTGGGTGCAACCTGGGAACCCTGGCTGCACCCTGGCATCATTCTGGGTTGACTGCGGGATCACTGGGGACACTCTGTTGGCTACTTGCCGCCATCTGACCAAGATGGCGGCTGGCGCAGCCGCCATTTTTTCCAAAAATGTAGGCCTGGCTGTCCTCCATTTCGTCCAAGGTGGTGGCCAAGTTGGCCTCCATTTTGTCCAATGAGGTAGCCAAGCTGGCATCCATTTTGTCCAAGGTGGTGGCCAAGCTGGCCTCCATTTTGTCCAATGAGGTAGCCAAGCTGGCCTCCATTTTGTCCAAGATGGTGGCGACGCGGGCCTCATTTTGTACGGCATGGGAGCCGCGTGAGCGGCGAATTTTTTGAAAATGTTGGTCGCGCTCGCCCCCATTTTGTCCGGGACGGACTCCCCGCTGGCCTCCATTTGGTCCAATGTGGTGGCCAAGTTGGCCTCCATTTTGTCCAATGTGGTAGCCAAGCTGGCCTCCATTTTGTCCAATGAGGTAGCCAAGCTGGCCTCCATTTTGTCCAAGGTGGTGGCGACGCGGCCTCATTTTGTACGGCATGGGAGCCGCGAGAGCGGCGAATTTTTTGAAAATGTTGGTCGCGCTCGCCCCCATTTTGTCCGGACGGACTCCCCGCTGGCCTCCATTTGGTCCAAGCCCGGCTGCCGTCCCTGCAGCCGTGCTGCCCCTGTGCAAATACACTTCCAAATACACAAATACATCATAAATATACAGGTAATATATATATATATTATAAACACAAGTTGTTGTTGTTGGTGGTGGTGGTCTGATGATAAAGACCGCCACTCTGGCATCACTCTGGCATGACTGGGTGCAACCTGGGAACCCTGGCTGCACCCTGGCATCATTCGGGTTGACTGCGGGATCACTGGGGACACTCTGTTGGCTACTTGCCGCCATCTGACCAAGATGGCGGCTGGCGCAGCCGCCATTTTTCCAAAATGTAGGCCTGGCTGTCCTCCATTTCGTCCAAGGTGGTGGCCAAGTTGGCCTCCATTTTGTCCAATGAGGTAGCCAAGCTGGCATCCATTTTGTCCAAGGTGGTGGCCAAGCTGGCCTCCATTTTGTCCAATGAGGTAGCCAAGCTGGCCTCCATTTTGTCCAAGATGGTGGCGACGCGGGCCTCATTTTGTACGGCATGGGAGCCGCGTGAGCGGCGAATTTTTTGAAAATGTTGGTCGCGCTCGCCCCCATTTTGTCCGGGACGGACTCCCCGCTGGCCTCCATTTGGTCCAATGTGGTGGCCAAGTTGGCCTCCATTTTGTCCAATGTGGTAGCCAAGCTGGCCTCCATTTTGTCCAATGAGGTAGCCAAGCTGGCCTCCATTTTGTCCAAGGTTGGTGGCGACGCGGGCCTCATTTTGTACGGCATGGGAGCCGCGAGAGCGGCGAATTTTTTGAAAATGTTGGTCGCGCTCGCCCCCATTTTGTCCGGGACGGACTCCCCGCTGGCCTCCATTTGGTCCAAGCCCGGCTGCCGTCCCTGCAGCCGTGCTGCCCCTGTGCAAATACACTTCCAAATACACAAATACATCATAAATATACAGGTAATATATATATATATTATAAACACAAGTTGTTGTTGTTGGTGGTGGTGGTCTGATGATAAAGACCGCCACTCTGGCATCACTCTGGCATGACTGGGTGCAACCTGGGAACCCTGGCTGCACCCTGGCATCATTCTGGGTTGACTGCGGGATCACTGGGGACACTCTGTTGGCTACTTGCCGCCATCTGACCAAGATGGCGGCTGGCGCAGCCGCCATTTTTCCAAAATGTAGGCCTGGCTGTCCTCCATTTCGTCCAAGGTGGTGGCCAAGTTGGCCTCCATTTTGTCCAATGAGGTAGCCAAGCTGGCATCCATTTTGTCCAAGGTGGTGGCCAAGCTGGCCTCCATTTTGTCCAATGAGGTAGCCAAGCTGGCCTCCATTTTGTCCAAGATGGTGGCGACGCGGGCCTCATTTTGTACGGCATGGGAGCCGCGTGAGCGGCGAATTTTTTGAAAATGTTGGTCGCGCTCGCCCCCATTTTGTCCGGGACGGACTCCCCGCTGGCCTCCATTTGGTCCAATGTGGTGGCCAAGTTGGCCTCCATTTTGTCCAATGTGGTAGCCAAGCTGGCCTCCATTTTGTCCAATGAGGTAGCCAAGCTGGCCTCCATTTTGTCCAAGGTGGTGGCGACGCGGGCCTCATTTTGTACGGCATGGGAGCCGCGAGAGCGGCGAATTTTTTGAAAATGTTGGTCGCGCTCGCCCCCATTTTGTCCGGGACGGACTCCCCGCTGGCCTCCATTTGGTCCAAGCCCGGCTGCCGTCCCTGCAGCCGTGCTGCCCCTGTGCAAATACACTTCCAAATACACAAATACATCATAAATATACAGGTAATATATATATATATTATAAACACAAGTTGTTGTTGTTGGTGGTGGTGGTCTGATGATAAAGACCGCCACTCTGGCATCACTCTGGCATGACTGGGTGCAACCTGGGAATCCTGGCTGCACCCTGGCATCATTCTGGGTTGACTGCGGGATCACTGGGGACACTCTGTTGGCTACTTGCCGCCATCTGACCAAGATGGCGGCTGGCGCAGCCGCCATTTTTCCAAAATGTAGGCCTGGCTGTCCTCCATTTCGTCCAAGGTGGTGGCCAAGTTGGCCTCCATTTTGTCCAATGAGGTAGCCAAGCTGGCATCCATTTTGTCCAAGGTGGTGGCCAAGCTGGCCTCCATTTTGTCCAATGAGGTAGCCAAGCTGGCCTCCATTTTGTCCAAGATGGTGGCGACGCGGGCCTCATTTTGTACGGCATGGGAGCCGCGTGAGCGGCGAATTTTTTGAAAATGTTGGTCGCGCTCGCCCCCATTTTGTCCGGGACGGACTCCCCGCTGGCCTCCATTTGGTCCAATGTGGTGGCCAAGTTGGCCTCCATTTTGTCCAATGTGGTAGCCAAGCTGGCCTCCATTTTGTCCAATGAGGTAGCCAAGCTGGCCTCCATTTTGTCCAAGGTGGTGGCGACGCGGGCCTCATTTTGTACGGCATGGGAGCCGCGAGAGCGGCGAATTTTTTGAAAATGTTGGTCGCGCTCGCCCCCATTTTGTCCGGGACGGACTCCCCGCTGGCCTCCATTTGGTCCAAGCCCGGCTGCCGTCCCTGCAGCCGTGCTGCCCCTGTGCAAATACACTTCCAAATACACAAATACATCATAAATATACAGGTAATATATATATATATTATAAACACAAGTTGTTGTTGTTGGTGGTGGTGGTCTGATGATAAAGACCGCCACTCTGGCATCACTCTGGCATGACTGGGTGCAACCTGGGAACCCTGGCTGCACCCTGGCATCATTCTGGGTTGACTGCGGGATCACTGGGGACACTCTGTTGGCTACTTGCCGCCATCTGACCAAGATGGCGGCTGGCGCAGCCGCCATTTTTCCAAAATGTAGGCCTGGCTGTCCTCCATTTCGTCCAAGGTGGTGGCCAAGTTGGCCTCCATTTTGTCCAATGAGGTAGCCAAGCTGGCATCCATTTTGTCCAAGGTGGTGGCCAAGCTGGCCTCCATTTTGTCCAATGAGGTAGCCAAGCTGGCCTCCATTTTGTCCAAGATGGTGGCGACGCGGGCCTCATTTTGTACGGCATGGGAGCCGCGTGAGCGGCGAATTTTTTGAAAATGTTGGTCGCGCTCGCCCCCATTTTGTCCGGGACGGACTCCCCGCTGGCCTCCATTTGGTCCAATGTGGTGGCCAAGTTGGCCTCCATTTTGTCCAATGTGGTAGCCAAGCTGGCCTCCATTTTGTCCAATGAGGTAGCCAAGCTGGCCTCCATTTTGTCCAAGGTGGTGGCGACGCGGGCCTCATTTTGTACGGCATGGGAGCCGCGAGAGCGGCGAATTTTTTGAAAATGTTGGTCGCGCTCGCCCCCATTTTGTCCGGGACGGACTCCCCGCTGGCCTCCATTTGGTCCAAGCCCGGCTGCCGTCCCTGCAGCCGTGCTGCCCCTGTGCAAATACACTTCCAAATACACAAATACATCATAAATATACAGGTAATATATATATATATTATAAACACAAGTTGTTGTTGTTGGTGGTGGTGGTCTGATGATAAAGACCGCCACTCTGGCATCACTCTGGCATGACTGGGTGCAACCTGGGAATCCTGGCTGCACCCTGGCATCATTCTGGGTTGACTGCGGGATCACTGGGGACACTCTGTTGGCTACTTGCCGCCATCTGACCAAGATGGCGGCTGGCGCAGCCGCCATTTTTCCAAAATGTAGGCCTGGCTGTCCTCCATTTCGTCCAAGGTGGTGGCCAAGTTGGCCTCCATTTTGTCCAATGAGGTAGCCAAGCTGGCATCCATTTTGTCCAAGGTGGTGGCCAAGCTGGCCTCCATTTTGTCCAATGAGGTAGCCAAGCTGGCCTCCATTTTGTCCAAGATGGTGGCGACGCGGGCCTCATTTTGTACGGCATGGGAGCCGCGTGAGCGGCGAATTTTTTGAAAATGTTGGTCGCGCTCGCCCCCATTTTGTCCGGGACGGACTCCCCGCTGGCCTCCATTTGGTCCAATGTGGTGGCCAAGTTGGCCTCCATTTTGTCCAATGTGGTAGCCAAGCTGGCCTCCATTTTGTCCAATGAGGTAGCCAAGCTGGCCTCCATTTTGTCCAAGGTGGTGGCGACGCGGGCCTCATTTTGTACGGCATGGGAGCCGCGAGAGCGGCGAATTTTTTGAAAATGTTGGTCGCGCTCGCCCCCATTTTGTCCGGGACGGACTCCCCGCTGGCCTCCATTTGGTCCAAGCCCGGCTGCCGTCCCTGCAGCCGTGCTGCCCCTGTGCAAATACACTTCCAAATACACAAATACATCATAAATATACAGGTAATATATATATATATTATAAACACAAGTTGTTGTTGTTGGTGGTGGTGGTCTGATGATAAAGACCGCCACTCTGGCATCACTCTGGCATGACTGGGTGCAACCTGGGAATCCTGGCTGCACCCTGGCATCATTCTGGGTTGACTGCGGGATCACTGGGGACACTCTGTTGGCTACTTGCCGCCATCTGACCAAGATGGCGGCTGGCGCAGCCGCCATTTTTCCAAAATGTAGGCCTGGCTGTCCTCCATTTCGTCCAAGGTGGTGGCCAAGTTGGCCTCCATTTTGTCCAATGAGGTAGCCAAGCTGGCATCCATTTTGTCCAAGGTGGTGGCCAAGCTGGCCTCCATTTTGTCCAATGAGGTAGCCAAGCTGGCCTCCATTTTGTCCAAGATGGTGGCGACGCGGGCCTCATTTTGTACGGCATGGGAGCCGCGTGAGCGGCGAATTTTTTGAAAATGTTGGTCGCGCTCGCCCCCATTTTGTCCGGGACGGACTCCCCGCTGGCCTCCATTTGGTCCAATGTGGTGGCCAAGTTGGCCTCCATTTTGTCCAATGTGGTAGCCAAGCTGGCCTCCATTTTGTCCAATGAGGTAGCCAAGCTGGCCTCCATTTTGTCCAAGGTGGTGGCGACGCGGGCCTCATTTTGTACGGCATGGGAGCCGCGAGAGCGGCGAATTTTTTGAAAATGTTGGTCGCGCTCGCCCCCATTTTGTCCGGGACGGACTCCCCGCTGGCCTCCATTTGGTCCAAGCCCGGCTGCCGTCCCTGCAGCCGTGCTGCCCCTGTGCAAATACACTTCCAAATACACAAATACATCATAAATATACAGGTAATATATATATATATTATAAACACAAGTTGTTGTTGTTGGTGGTGGTGGTCTGATGATAAAGACCGCCACTCTGGCATCACTCTGGCATGACTGGGTGCAACCTGGGAATCCTGGCTGCACCCTGGCATCATTCTGGGTTGACTGCGGGATCACTGGGGACACTCTGTTGGCTACTTGCCGCCATCTGACCAAGATGGCGGCTGGCGCAGCCGCCATTTTTCCAAAATGTAGGCCTGGCTGTCCTCCATTTCGTCCAAGGTGGTGGCCAAGTTGGCCTCCATTTTGTCCAATGAGGTAGCCAAGCTGGCATCCATTTTGTCCAAGGTGGTGGCCAAGCTGGCCTCCATTTTGTCCAATGAGGTAGCCAAGCTGGCCTCCATTTTGTCCAAGATGGTGGCGACGCGGGCCTCATTTTGTACGGCATGGGAGCCGCGTGAGCGGCGAATTTTTTGAAAATGTTGGTCGCGCTCGCCCCCATTTTGTCCGGGACGGACTCCCCGCTGGCCTCCATTTGGTCCAATGTGGTGGCCAAGTTGGCCTCCATTTTGTCCAATGTGGTAGCCAAGCTGGCCTCCATTTTGTCCAATGAGGTAGCCAAGCTGGCCTCCATTTTGTCCAAGGTGGTGGCGACGCGGGCCTCATTTTGTACGGCATGGGAGCCGCGAGAGCGGCGAATTTTTTGAAAATGTTGGTCGCGCTCGCCCCCATTTTGTCCGGGACGGACTCCCCGCTGGCCTCCATTTGGTCCAAGCCCGGCTGCCGTCCCTGCAGCCGTGCTGCCCCTGTGCAAATACACTTCCAAATACACAAATACATCATAAATATACAGGTAATATATATATATATTATAAACACAAGTTGTTGTTGTTGGTGGTGGTGGTCTGATGATAAAGACCGCCACTCTGGCATCACTCTGGCATGACTGGGTGCAACCTGGGAATCCTGGCTGCACCCTGGCATCATTCTGGGTTGACTGCGGGATCACTGGGGACACTCTGTTGGCTACTTGCCGCCATCTGACCAAGATGGCGGCTGGCGCAGCCGCCATTTTTCCAAAATGTAGGCCTGGCTGTCCTCCATTTCGTCCAAGGTGGTGGCCAAGTTGGCCTCCATTTTGTCCAATGAGGTAGCCAAGCTGGCATCCATTTTGTCCAAGGTGGTGGCCAAGCTGGCCTCCATTTTGTCCAATGAGGTAGCCAAGCTGGCCTCCATTTTGTCCAAGATGGTGGCGACGCGGGCCTCATTTTGTACGGCATGGGAGCCGCGTGAGCGGCGAATTTTTTGAAAATGTTGGTCGCGCTCGCCCCCATTTTGTCCGGGACGGACTCCCCGCTGGCCTCCATTTGGTCCAATGTGGTGGCCAAGTTGGCCTCCATTTTGTCCAATGTGGTAGCCAAGCTGGCCTCCATTTTGTCCAATGAGGTAGCCAAGCTGGCCTCCATTTTGTCCAAGGTGGTGGCGACGCGGGCCTCATTTTGTACGGCATGGGAGCCGCGAGAGCGGCGAATTTTTTGAAAATGTTGGTCGCGCTCGCCCCCATTTTGTCCGGGACGGACTCCCCGCTGGCCTCCATTTGGTCCAAGCCCGGCTGCCGTCCCTGCAGCCGTGCTGCCCCTGTGCAAATACACTTCCAAATACACAAATACATCATAAATATACAGGTAATATATATATATATTATAAACACAAGTTGTTGTTGTTGGTGGTGGTGGTCTGATGATAAAGACCGCCACTCTGGCATCACTCTGGCATGACTGGGTGCAACCTGGGAACCCTGGCTGCACCCTGGCATCATTCTGGGTTGACTGCGGGATCACTGGGGACACTCTGTTGGCTACTTGCCGCCATCTGACCAAGATGGCGGCTGGCGCAGCCGCCATTTTTCCAAAATGTAGGCCTGGCTGTCCTCCATTTCGTCCAAGGTGGTGGCCAAGTTGGCCTCCATTTTGTCCAATGAGGTAGCCAAGCTGGCATCCATTTTGTCCAAGGTGGTGGCCAAGCTGGCCTCCATTTTGTCCAATGAGGTAGCCAAGCTGGCCTCCATTTTGTCCAAGATGGTGGCGACGCGGGCCTCATTTTGTACGGCATGGGAGCCGCGTGAGCGGCGAATTTTTTGAAAATGTTGGTCGCGCTCGCCCCCATTTTGTCCGGGACGGACTCCCCGCTGGCCTCCATTTGGTCCAATGTGGTGGCCAAGTTGGCCTCCATTTTGTCCAATGTGGTAGCCAAGCTGGCCTCCATTTTGTCCAATGAGGTAGCCAAGCTGGCCTCCATTTTGTCCAAGGTGGTGGCGACGCGGGCCTCATTTTGTACGGCATGGGAGCCGCGAGAGCGGCGAATTTTTTGAAAATGTTGGTCGCGCTCGCCCCCATTTTGTCCGGGACGGACTCCCCGCTGGCCTCCATTTGGTCCAAGCCCGGCTGCCGTCCCTGCAGCCGTGCTGCCCCTGTGCAAATACACTTCCAAATACACAAATACATCATAAATATACAGGTAATATATATATATATTATAAACACAAGTTGTTGTTGTTGGTGGTGGTGGTCTGATGATAAAGACCGCCACTCTGGCATCACTCTGGCATGACTGGGTGCAACCTGGGAACCCTGGCTGCACCCTGGCATCATTCTGGGTTGACTGCGGGATCACTGGGGACACTCTGTTGGCTACTTGCCGCCATTTTTCCAAAATGTAGGCCTGGCTGTCCTCCATTTCGTCCAAGGTGGTGGCCAAGTTGGCCTCCATTTTGTCCAATGAGGTAGCCAAGCTGGCATCCATTTTGTCCAAGGTGGTGGCCAAGCTGGCCTCCATTTTGTCCAATGAGGTAGCCAAGCTGGCCTCCATTTTGTCCAAGATGGTGGCGACGCGGGCCTCATTTTGTACGGCATGGGAGCCGCGTGAGCGGCGAATTTTTTGAAAATGTTGGTCGCGCTCGCCCCCATTTTGTCCGGGACGGACTCCCCGCTGGCCTCCATTTGGTCCAATGTGGTGGCCAAGTTGGCCTCCATTTTGTCCAATGTGGTAGCCAAGCTGGCCTCCATTTTGTCCAATGAGGTAGCCAAGCTGGCCTCCATTTTGTCCAAGGTGGTGGCGACGCGGGCCTCATTTTGTACGGCATGGGAGCCGCGAGAGCGGCGAATTTTTTGAAAATGTTGGTCGCGCTCGCCCCCATTTTGTCCGGGACGGACTCCCCGCTGGCCTCCATTTGGTCCAAGCCCGGCTGCCGTCCCTGCAGCCGTGCTGCCCCTGTGCAAATACACTTCCAAATACACAAATACATCATAAATATACAGGTAATATATATATATATTATAAACACAAGTTGTTGTTGTTGGTGGTGGTGGTCTGATGATAAAGACCGCCACTCTGGCATCACTCTGGCATGACTGGGTGCAACCTGGGAACCCTGGCTGCACCCTGGCATCATTCTGGGTTGACTGCGGGATCACTGGGGACACTCTGTTGGCTACTTGCCGCCATCTGACCAAGATGGCGGCTGGCGCAGCCGCCATTTTTCCAAAATGTAGGCCTGGCTGTCCTCCATTTCGTCCAAGGTGGTGGCCAAGTTGGCCTCCATTTTGTCCAATGAGGTAGCCAAGCTGGCATCCATTTTGTCCAAGGTGGTGGCCAAGCTGGCCTCCATTTTGTCCAATGAGGTAGCCAAGCTGGCCTCCATTTTGTCCAAGATGGTGGCGACGCGGGCCTCATTTTGTACGGCATGGGAGCCGCGTGAGCGGCGAATTTTTTGAAAATGTTGGTCGCGCTCGCCCCCATTTTGTCCGGGACGGACTCCCCGCTGGCCTCCATTTGGTCCAATGTGGTGGCCAAGTTGGCCTCCATTTTGTCCAATGTGGTAGCCAAGCTGGCCTCCATTTTGTCCAATGAGGTAGCCAAGCTGGCCTCCATTTTGTCCAAGGTGGTGGCGACGCGGGCCTCATTTTGTACGGCATGGGAGCCGCGAGAGCGGCGAATTTTTTGAAAATGTTGGTCGCGCTCGCCCCCATTTTGTCCGGGACGGACTCCCCGCTGGCCTCCATTTGGTCCAAGCCCGGCTGCCGTCCCTGCAGCCGTGCTGCCCCTGTGCAAATACACTTCCAAATACACAAATACATCATAAATATACAGGTAATATATATATATATTATAAACACAAGTTGTTGTTGTTGGTGGTGGTGGTCTGATGATAAAGACCGCCACTCTGGCATCACTCTGGCATGACTGGGTGCAACCTGGGAACCCTGGCTGCACCCTGGCATCATTCTGGGTTGACTGCGGGATCACTGGGGACACTCTGTTGGCTACTTGCCGCCATCTGACCAAGATGGCGGCTGGCGCAGCCGCCATTTTTCCAAAATGTAGGCCTGGCTGTCCTCCATTTCGTCCAAGGTGGTGGCCAAGTTGGCCTCCATTTTGTCCAATGAGGTAGCCAAGCTGGCATCCATTTTGTCCAAGGTGGTGGCCAAGCTGGCCTCCATTTTGTCCAATGAGGTAGCCAAGCTGGCCTCCATTTTGTCCAAGATGGTGGCGACGCGGGCCTCATTTTGTACGGCATGGGAGCCGCGTGAGCGGCGAATTTTTTGAAAATGTTGGTCGCGCTCGCCCCCATTTTGTCCGGGACGGACTCCCCGCTGGCCTCCATTTGGTCCAATGTGGTGGCCAAGTTGGCCTCCATTTTGTCCAATGTGGTAGCCAAGCTGGCCTCCATTTTGTCCAATGAGGTAGCCAAGCTGGCCTCCATTTTGTCCAAGGTGGTGGCGACGCGGGCCTCATTTTGTACGGCATGGGAGCCGCGAGAGCGGCGAATTTTTTGAAAATGTTGGTCGCGCTCGCCCCCATTTTGTCCGGGACGGACTCCCCGCTGGCCTCCATTTGGTCCAAGCCCGGCTGCCGTCCCTGCAGCCGTGCTGCCCCTGTGCAAATACACTTCCAAATACACAAATACATCATAAATATACAGGTAATATATATATATATTATAAACACAAGTTGTTGTTGTTGGTGGTGGTGGTCTGATGATAAAGACCGCCACTCTGGCATCACTCTGGCATGACTGGGTGCAACCTGGGAACCCTGGCTGCACCCTGGCATCATTCTGGGTTGACTGCGGGATCACTGGGGACACTCTGTTGGCTACTTGCCGCCATCTGACCAAGATGGCGGCTGGCGCAGCCGCCATTTTTCCAAAATGTAGGCCTGGCTGTCCTCCATTTCGTCCAAGGTGGTGGCCAAGTTGGCCTCCATTTTGTCCAATGAGGTAGCCAAGCTGGCATCCATTTTGTCCAAGGTGGTGGCCAAGCTGGCCTCCATTTTGTCCAATGAGGTAGCCAAGCTGGCCTCCATTTTGTCCAAGATGGTGGCGACGCGGGCCTCATTTTGTACGGCATGGGAGCCGCGTGAGCGGCGAATTTTTTGAAAATGTTGGTCGCGCTCGCCCCCATTTTGTCCGGGACGGACTCCCCGCTGGCCTCCATTTGGTCCAATGTGGTGGCCAAGTTGGCCTCCATTTTGTCCAATGTGGTAGCCAAGCTGGCCTCCATTTTGTCCAATGAGGTAGCCAAGCTGGCCTCCATTTTGTCCAAGGTGGTGGCGACGCGGGCCTCATTTTGTACGGCATGGGAGCCGCGAGAGCGGCGAATTTTTTGAAAATGTTGGTCGCGCTCGCCCCCATTTTGTCCGGGACGGACTCCCCGCTGGCCTCCATTTGGTCCAAGCCCGGCTGCCGTCCCTGCAGCCGTGCTGCCCCTGTGCAAATACACTTCCAAATACACAAATACATCATAAATATACAGGTAATATATATATATATTATAAACACAAGTTGTTGTTGTTGGTGGTGGTGGTCTGATGATAAAGACCGCCACTCTGGCATCACTCTGGCATGACTGGGTGCAACCTGGGAATCCTGGCTGCACCCTGGCATCATTCTGGGTTGACTGCGGGATCACTGGGGACACTCTGTTGGCTACTTGCCGCCATCTGACCAAGATGGCGGCTGGCGCAGCCGCCATTTTTCCAAAATGTAGGCCTGGCTGTCCTCCATTTCGTCCAAGGTGGTGGCCAAGTTGGCCTCCATTTTGTCCAATGAGGTAGCCAAGCTGGCATCCATTTTGTCCAAGGTGGTGGCCAAGCTGGCCTCCATTTTGTCCAATGAGGTAGCCAAGCTGGCCTCCATTTTGTCCAAGATGGTGGCGACGCGGGCCTCATTTTGTACGGCATGGGAGCCGCGTGAGCGGCGAATTTTTTGAAAATGTTGGTCGCGCTCGCCCCCATTTTGTCCGGGACGGACTCCCCGCTGGCCTCCATTTGGTCCAATGTGGTGGCCAAGTTGGCCTCCATTTTGTCCAATGTGGTAGCCAAGCTGGCCTCCATTTTGTCCAATGAGGTAGCCAAGCTGGCCTCCATTTTGTCCAAGGTGGTGGCGACGCGGGCCTCATTTTGTACGGCATGGGAGCCGCGAGAGCGGCGAATTTTTTGAAAATGTTGGTCGCGCTCGCCCCCATTTTGTCCGGGACGGACTCCCCGCTGGCCTCCATTTGGTCCAAGCCCGGCTGCCGTCCCTGCAGCCGTGCTGCCCCTGTGCAAATACACTTCCAAATACACAAATACATCATAAATATACAGGTAATATATATATATATTATAAACACAAGTTGTTGTTGTTGGTGGTGGTGGTCTGATGATAAAGACCGCCACTCTGGCATCACTCTGGCATGACTGGGTGCAACCTGGGAACCCTGGCTGCACCCTGGCATCATTCTGGGTTGACTGCGGGATCACTGGGGACACTCTGTTGGCTACTTGCCGCCATCTGACCAAGATGGCGGCTGGCGCAGCCGCCATTTTTCCAAAATGTAGGCCTGGCTGTCCTCCATTTCGTCCAAGGTGGTGGCCAAGTTGGCCTCCATTTTGTCCAATGAGGTAGCCAAGCTGGCATCCATTTTGTCCAAGGTGGTGGCCAAGCTGGCCTCCATTTTGTCCAATGAGGTAGCCAAGCTGGCCTCCATTTTGTCCAAGATGGTGGCGACGCGGGCCTCATTTTGTACGGCATGGGAGCCGCGTGAGCGGCGAATTTTTTGAAAATGTTGGTCGCGCTCGCCCCCATTTTGTCCGGGACGGACTCCCCGCTGGCCTCCATTTGGTCCAATGTGGTGGCCAAGTTGGCCTCCATTTTGTCCAATGTGGTAGCCAAGCTGGCCTCCATTTTGTCCAATGAGGTAGCCAAGCTGGCCTCCATTTTGTCCAAGGTGGTGGCGACGCGGGCCTCATTTTGTACGGCATGGGAGCCGCGAGAGCGGCGAATTTTTTGAAAATGTTGGTCGCGCTCGCCCCCATTTTGTCCGGGACGGACTCCCCGCTGGCCTCCATTTGGTCCAAGCCCGGCTGCCGTCCCTGCAGCCGTGCTGCCCCTGTGCAAATACACTTCCAAATACACAAATACATCATAAATATACAGGTAATATATATATATATTATAAACACAAGTTGTTGTTGTTGGTGGTGGTGGTCTGATGATAAAGACCGCCACTCTGGCATCACTCTGGCATGACTGGGTGCAACCTGGGAATCCTGGCTGCACCCTGGCATCATTCTGGGTTGACTGCGGGATCACTGGGGACACTCTGTTGGCTACTTGCCGCCATCTGACCAAGATGGCGGCTGGCGCAGCCGCCATTTTTCCAAAATGTAGGCCTGGCTGTCCTCCATTTCGTCCAAGGTGGTGGCCAAGTTGGCCTCCATTTTGTCCAATGAGGTAGCCAAGCTGGCATCCATTTTGTCCAAGGTGGTGGCCAAGCTGGCCTCCATTTTGTCCAATGAGGTAGCCAAGCTGGCCTCCATTTTGTCCAAGATGGTGGCGACGCGGGCCTCATTTTGTACGGCATGGGAGCCGCGTGAGCGGCGAATTTTTTGAAAATGTTGGTCGCGCTCGCCCCCATTTTGTCCGGGACGGACTCCCCGCTGGCCTCCATTTGGTCCAATGTGGTGGCCAAGTTGGCCTCCATTTTGTCCAATGTGGTAGCCAAGCTGGCCTCCATTTTGTCCAATGAGGTAGCCAAGCTGGCCTCCATTTTGTCCAAGGTGGTGGCGACGCGGGCCTCATTTTGTACGGCATGGGAGCCGCGAGAGCGGCGAATTTTTTGAAAATGTTGGTCGCGCTCGCCCCCATTTTGTCCGGGACGGACTCCCCGCTGGCCTCCATTTGGTCCAAGCCCGGCTGCCGTCCCTGCAGCCGTGCTGCCCCTGTGCAAATACACTTCCAAATACACAAATACATCATAAATATACAGGTAATATATATATATATTATAAACACAAGTTGTTGTTGTTGGTGGTGGTGGTCTGATGATAAAGACCGCCACTCTGGCATCACTCTGGCATGACTGGGTGCAACCTGGGAACCCTGGCTGCACCCTGGCATCATTCTGGGTTGACTGCGGGATCACTGGGGACACTCTGTTGGCTACTTGCCGCCATCTGACCAAGATGGCGGCTGGCGCAGCCGCCATTTTTCCAAAATGTAGGCCTGGCTGTCCTCCATTTCGTCCAAGGTGGTGGCCAAGTTGGCCTCCATTTTGTCCAATGAGGTAGCCAAGCTGGCATCCATTTTGTCCAAGGTGGTGGCCAAGCTGGCCTCCATTTTGTCCAATGAGGTAGCCAAGCTGGCCTCCATTTTGTCCAAGATGGTGGCGACGCGGGCCTCATTTTGTACGGCATGGGAGCCGCGTGAGCGGCGAATTTTTTGAAAATGTTGGTCGCGCTCGCCCCCATTTTGTCCGGGACGGACTCCCCGCTGGCCTCCATTTGGTCCAATGTGGTGGCCAAGTTGGCCTCCATTTTGTCCAATGTGGTAGCCAAGCTGGCCTCCATTTTGTCCAATGAGGTAGCCAAGCTGGCCTCCATTTTGTCCAAGGTGGTGGCGACGCGGGCCTCATTTTGTACGGCATGGGAGCCGCGAGAGCGGCGAATTTTTTGAAAATGTTGGTCGCGCTCGCCCCCATTTTGTCCGGGACGGACTCCCCGCTGGCCTCCATTTGGTCCAAGCCCGGCTGCCGTCCCTGCAGCCGTGCTGCCCCTGTGCAAATACACTTCCAAATACACAAATACATCATAAATATACAGGTAATATATATATATATTATAAACACAAGTTGTTGTTGTTGGTGGTGGTGGTCTGATGATAAAGACCGCCACTCTGGCATCACTCTGGCATGACTGGGTGCAACCTGGGAACCCTGGCTGCACCCTGGCATCATTCTGGGTTGACTGCGGGATCACTGGGGACACTCTGTTGGCTACTTGCCGCCATCTGACCAAGATGGCGGCTGGCGCAGCCGCCATTTTTCCAAAATGTAGGCCTGGCTGTCCTCCATTTCGTCCAAGGTGGTGGCCAAGTTGGCCTCCATTTTGTCCAATGAGGTAGCCAAGCTGGCATCCATTTTGTCCAAGGTGGTGGCCAAGCTGGCCTCCATTTTGTCCAATGAGGTAGCCAAGCTGGCCTCCATTTTGTCCAAGATGGTGGCGACGCGGGCCTCATTTTGTACGGCATGGGAGCCGCGTGAGCGGCGAATTTTTTGAAAATGTTGGTCGCGCTCGCCCCCATTTTGTCCGGGACGGACTCCCCGCTGGCCTCCATTTGGTCCAATGTGGTGGCCAAGTTGGCCTCCATTTTGTCCAATGTGGTAGCCAAGCTGGCCTCCATTTTGTCCAATGAGGTAGCCAAGCTGGCCTCCATTTTGTCCAAGGTGGTGGCGACGCGGGCCTCATTTTGTACGGCATGGGAGCCGCGAGAGCGGCGAATTTTTTGAAAATGTTGGTCGCGCTCGCCCCCATTTTGTCCGGGACGGACTCCCCGCTGGCCTCCATTTGGTCCAAGCCCGGCTGCCGTCCCTGCAGCCGTGCTGCCCCTGTGCAAATACACTTCCAAATACACAAATACATCATAAATATACAGGTAATATATATATATATTATAAACACAAGTTGTTGTTGTTGGTGGTGGTGGTCTGATGATAAAGACCGCCACTCTGGCATCACTCTGGCATGACTGGGTGCAACCTGGGAATCCTGGCTGCACCCTGGCATCATTCTGGGTTGACTGCGGGATCACTGGGGACACTCTGTTGGCTACTTGCCGCCATCTGACCAAGATGGCGGCTGGCGCAGCCGCCATTTTTCCAAAATGTAGGCCTGGCTGTCCTCCATTTCGTCCAAGGTGGTGGCCAAGTTGGCCTCCATTTTGTCCAATGAGGTAGCCAAGCTGGCATCCATTTTGTCCAAGGTGGTGGCCAAGCTGGCCTCCATTTTGTCCAATGAGGTAGCCAAGCTGGCCTCCATTTTGTCCAAGATGGTGGCGACGCGGGCCTCATTTTGTACGGCATGGGAGCCGCGTGAGCGGCGAATTTTTTGAAAATGTTGGTCGCGCTCGCCCCCATTTTGTCCGGGACGGACTCCCCGCTGGCCTCCATTTGGTCCAATGTGGTGGCCAAGTTGGCCTCCATTTTGTCCAATGTGGTAGCCAAGCTGGCCTCCATTTTGTCCAATGAGGTAGCCAAGCTGGCCTCCATTTTGTCCAAGGTGGTGGCGACGCGGGCCTCATTTTGTACGGCATGGGAGCCGCGAGAGCGGCGAATTTTTTGAAAATGTTGGTCGCGCTCGCCCCCATTTTGTCCGGGACGGACTCCCCGCTGGCCTCCATTTGGTCCAAGCCCGGCTGCCGTCCCTGCAGCCGTGCTGCCCCTGTGCAAATACACTTCCAAATACACAAATACATCATAAATATACAGGTAATATATATATATATTATAAACACAAGTTGTTGTTGTTGGTGGTGGTGGTCTGATGATAAAGACCGCCACTCTGGCATCACTCTGGCATGACTGGGTGCAACCTGGGAACCCTGGCTGCACCCTGGCATCATTCTGGGTTGACTGCGGGATCACTGGGGACACTCTGTTGGCTACTTGCCGCCATCTGACCAAGATGGCGGCTGGCGCAGCCGCCATTTTTCCAAAATGTAGGCCTGGCTGTCCTCCATTTCGTCCAAGGTGGTGGCCAAGTTGGCCTCCATTTTGTCCAATGAGGTAGCCAAGCTGGCATCCATTTTGTCCAAGGTGGTGGCCAAGCTGGCCTCCATTTTGTCCAATGAGGTAGCCAAGCTGGCCTCCATTTTGTCCAAGATGGTGGCGACGCGGGCCTCATTTTGTACGGCATGGGAGCCGCGTGAGCGGCGAATTTTTTGAAAATGTTGGTCGCGCTCGCCCCCATTTTGTCCGGGACGGACTCCCCGCTGGCCTCCATTTGGTCCAATGTGGTGGCCAAGTTGGCCTCCATTTTGTCCAATGTGGTAGCCAAGCTGGCCTCCATTTTGTCCAATGAGGTAGCCAAGCTGGCCTCCATTTTGTCCAAGGTGGTGGCGACGCGGGCCTCATTTTGTACGGCATGGGAGCCGCGAGAGCGGCGAATTTTTTGAAAATGTTGGTCGCGCTCGCCCCCATTTTGTCCGGGACGGACTCCCCGCTGGCCTCCATTTGGTCCAAGCCCGGCTGCCGTCCCTGCAGCCGTGCTGCCCCTGTGCAAATACACTTCCAAATACACAAATACATCATAAATATACAGGTAATATATATATATATTATAAACACAAGTTGTTGTTGTTGGTGGTGGTGGTCTGATGATAAAGACCGCCACTCTGGCATCACTCTGGCATGACTGGGTGCAACCTGGGAACCCTGGCTGCACCCTGGCATCATTCTGGGTTGACTGCGGGATCACTGGGGACACTCTGTTGGCTACTTGCCGCCATCTGACCAAGATGGCGGCTGGCGCAGCCGCCATTTTTCCAAAATGTAGGCCTGGCTGTCCTCCATTTCGTCCAAGGTGGTGGCCAAGTTGGCCTCCATTTTGTCCAATGAGGTAGCCAAGCTGGCATCCATTTTGTCCAAGGTGGTGGCCAAGCTGGCCTCCATTTTGTCCAATGAGGTAGCCAAGCTGGCCTCCATTTTGTCCAAGATGGTGGCGACGCGGGCCTCATTTTGTACGGCATGGGAGCCGCGTGAGCGGCGAATTTTTTGAAAATGTTGGTCGCGCTCGCCCCCATTTTGTCCGGGACGGACTCCCCGCTGGCCTCCATTTGGTCCAATGTGGTGGCCAAGTTGGCCTCCATTTTGTCCAATGTGGTAGCCAAGCTGGCCTCCATTTTGTCCAATGAGGTAGCCAAGCTGGCCTCCATTTTGTCCAAGGTGGTGGCGACGCGGGCCTCATTTTGTACGGCATGGGAGCCGCGAGAGCGGCGAATTTTTTGAAAATGTTGGTCGCGCTCGCCCCCATTTTGTCCGGGACGGACTCCCCGCTGGCCTCCATTTGGTCCAAGCCCGGCTGCCGTCCCTGCAGCCGTGCTGCCCCTGTGCAAATACACTTCCAAATACACAAATACATCATAAATATACAGGTAATATATATATATATTATAAACACAAGTTGTTGTTGTTGGTGGTGGTGGTCTGATGATAAAGACCGCCACTCTGGCATCACTCTGGCATGACTGGGTGCAACCTGGGAACCCTGGCTGCACCCTGGCATCATTCTGGGTTGACTGCGGGATCACTGGGGACACTCTGTTGGCTACTTGCCGCCATCTGACCAAGATGGCGGCTGGCGCAGCCGCCATTTTTCCAAAATGTAGGCCTGGCTGTCCTCCATTTCGTCCAAGGTGGTGGCCAAGTTGGCCTCCATTTTGTCCAATGAGGTAGCCAAGCTGGCATCCATTTTGTCCAAGGTGGTGGCCAAGCTGGCCTCCATTTTGTCCAATGAGGTAGCCAAGCTGGCCTCCATTTTGTCCAAGATGGTGGCGACGCGGGCCTCATTTTGTACGGCATGGGAGCCGCGTGAGCGGCGAATTTTTTGAAAATGTTGGTCGCGCTCGCCCCCATTTTGTCCGGGACGGACTCCCCGCTGGCCTCCATTTGGTCCAATGTGGTGGCCAAGTTGGCCTCCATTTTGTCCAATGTGGTAGCCAAGCTGGCCTCCATTTTGTCCAATGAGGTAGCCAAGCTGGCCTCCATTTTGTCCAAGGTGGTGGCGACGCGGGCCTCATTTTGTACGGCATGGGAGCCGCGAGAGCGGCGAATTTTTTGAAAATGTTGGTCGCGCTCGCCCCCATTTTGTCCGGGACGGACTCCCCGCTGGCCTCCATTTGGTCCAAGCCCGGCTGCCGTCCCTGCAGCCGTGCTGCCCCTGTGCAAATACACTTCCAAATACACAAATACATCATAAATATACAGGTAATATATATATATATTATAAACACAAGTTGTTGTTGTTGGTGGTGGTGGTCTGATGATAAAGACCGCCACTCTGGCATCACTCTGGCATGACTGGGTGCAACCTGGGAACCCTGGCTGCACCCTGGCATCATTCTGGGTTGACTGCGGGATCACTGGGGACACTCTGTTGGCTACTTGCCGCCATCTGACCAAGATGGCGGCTGGCGCAGCCGCCATTTTTCCAAAATGTAGGCCTGGCTGTCCTCCATTTCGTCCAAGGTGGTGGCCAAGTTGGCCTCCATTTTGTCCAATGAGGTAGCCAAGCTGGCATCCATTTTGTCCAAGGTGGTGGCCAAGCTGGCCTCCATTTTGTCCAATGAGGTAGCCAAGCTGGCCTCCATTTTGTCCAAGATGGTGGCGACGCGGGCCTCATTTTGTACGGCATGGGAGCCGCGTGAGCGGCGAATTTTTTGAAAATGTTGGTCGCGCTCGCCCCCATTTTGTCCGGGACGGACTCCCCGCTGGCCTCCATTTGGTCCAATGTGGTGGCCAAGTTGGCCTCCATTTTGTCCAATGTGGTAGCCAAGCTGGCCTCCATTTTGTCCAATGAGGTAGCCAAGCTGGCCTCCATTTTGTCCAAGGTGGTGGCGACGCGGGCCTCATTTTGTACGGCATGGGAGCCGCGAGAGCGGCGAATTTTTTGAAAATGTTGGTCGCGCTCGCCCCCATTTTGTCCGGGACGGACTCCCCGCTGGCCTCCATTTGGTCCAAGCCCGGCTGCCGTCCCTGCAGCCGTGCTGCCCCTGTGCAAATACACTTCCAAATACACAAATACATCATAAATATACAGGTAATATATATATATATTATAAACACAAGTTGTTGTTGTTGGTGGTGGTGGTCTGATGATAAAGACCGCCACTCTGGCATCACTCTGGCATGACTGGGTGCAACCTGGGAACCCTGGCTGCACCCTGGCATCATTCTGGGTTGACTGCGGGATCACTGGGGACACTCTGTTGGCTACTTGCCGCCATCTGACCAAGATGGCGGCTGGCGCAGCCGCCATTTTTCCAAAATGTAGGCCTGGCTGTCCTCCATTTCGTCCAAGGTGGTGGCCAAGTTGGCCTCCATTTTGTCCAATGAGGTAGCCAAGCTGGCATCCATTTTGTCCAAGGTGGTGGCCAAGCTGGCCTCCATTTTGTCCAATGAGGTAGCCAAGCTGGCCTCCATTTTGTCCAAGATGGTGGCGACGCGGGCCTCATTTTGTACGGCATGGGAGCCGCGTGAGCGGCGAATTTTTTGAAAATGTTGGTCGCGCTCGCCCCCATTTTGTCCGGGACGGACTCCCCGCTGGCCTCCATTTGGTCCAATGTGGTGGCCAAGTTGGCCTCCATTTTGTCCAATGTGGTAGCCAAGCTGGCCTCCATTTTGTCCAATGAGGTAGCCAAGCTGGCCTCCATTTTGTCCAAGGTGGTGGCGACGCGGGCCTCATTTTGTACGGCATGGGAGCCGCGAGAGCGGCGAATTTTTTGAAAATGTTGGTCGCGCTCGCCCCATTTTGTCCGGGACGGACTCCCCGCTGGCCTCCATTTGGTCCAAGCCCGGCTGCCGTCCCTGCAGCCGTGCTGCCCCTGTGCAAATACACTTCCAAATACACAAATACATCATAAATATACAGGTAATATATATATATATTATAAACACAAGTTGTTGTTGTTGGTGGTGGTGGTCTGATGATAAAGACCGCCACTCTGGCATCACTCTGGCATGACTGGGTGCAACCTGGGAATCCTGGCTGCACCCTGGCATCATTCTGGGTTGACTGCGGGATCACTGGGGACACTCTGTTGGCTACTTGCCGCCATCTGACCAAGATGGCGGCTGGCGCAGCCGCCATTTTTCCAAAATGTAGGCCTGGCTGTCCTCCATTTCGTCCAAGGTGGTGGCCAAGTTGGCCTCCATTTTGTCCAATGAGGTAGCCAAGCTGGCATCCATTTTGTCCAAGGTGGTGGCCAAGCTGGCCTCCATTTTGTCCAATGAGGTAGCCAAGCTGGCCTCCATTTTGTCCAAGATGGTGGCGACGCGGGCCTCATTTTGTACGGCATGGGAGCCGCGTGAGCGGCGAATTTTTTGAAAATGTTGGTCGCGCTCGCCCCCATTTTGTCCGGGACGGACTCCCCGCTGGCCTCCATTTGGTCCAATGTGGTGGCCAAGTTGGCCTCCATTTTGTCCAATGTGGTAGCCAAGCTGGCCTCCATTTTGTCCAATGAGGTAGCCAAGCTGGCCTCCATTTTGTCCAAGGTGGTGGCGACGCGGGCCTCATTTTGTACGGCATGGGAGCCGCGAGAGCGGCGAATTTTTGAAAATGTTGGTCGCGCTCGCCCCCATTTTGTCCGGGACGGACTCCCCGCTGGCCTCCATTTGGTCCAAGCCCGGCTGCCGTCCCTGCAGCCGTGCTGCCCCTGTGCAAATACACTTCCAAATACACAAATACATCATAAATATACAGGTAATATATATATATATTATAAACACAAGTTGTTGTTGTTGGTGGTGGTGGTCTGATGATAAAGACCGCCACTCTGGCATCACTCTGGCATGACTGGGTGCAACCTGGGAATCCTGGCTGCACCCTGGCATCATTCTGGGTTGACTGCGGGATCACTGGGGACACTCTGTTGGCTACTTGCCGCCATCTGACCAAGATGGCGGCTGGCGCAGCCGCCATTTTTCCAAAATGTAGGCCTGGCTGTCCTCCATTTCGTCCAAGGTGGTGGCCAAGTTGGCCTCCATTTTGTCCAATGAGGTAGCCAAGCTGGCATCCATTTTGTCCAAGGTGGTGGCCAAGCTGGCCTCCATTTTGTCCAATGAGGTAGCCAAGCTGGCCTCCATTTTGTCCAAGATGGTGGCGACGCGGGCCTCATTTTGTACGGCATGGGAGCCGCGTGAGCGGCGAATTTTTGAAAATGTTGGTCGCGCTCGCCCCCATTTTGTCCGGGACGGACTCCCCGCTGGCCTCCATTTGGTCCAATGTGGTGGCCAAGTTGGCCTCCATTTTGTCCAATGTGGTAGCCAAGCTGGCCTCCATTTTGTCCAATGAGGTAGCCAAGCTGGCCTCCATTTTGTCCAAGGTGGTGGCGACGCGGGCCTCATTTTGTACGGCATGGGAGCCGCGAGAGCGGCGAATTTTTTGAAAATGTTGGTCGCGCTCGCCCCCATTTTGTCCGGGACGGACTCCCCGCTGGCCTCCATTTGGTCCAAGCCCGGCTGCCGTCCCTGCAGCCGTGCTGCCCCTGTGCAAATACACTTCCAAATACACAAATACATCATAAATATACAGGTAATATATATATATATTATAAACACAAGTTGTTGTTGTTGGTGGTGGTGGTCTGATGATAAAGACCGCCACTCTGGCATCACTCTGGCATGACTGGGTGCAACCTGGGAACCCTGGCTGCACCCTGGCATCATTCTGGGTTGACTGCGGGATCACTGGGGACACTCTGTTGGCTACTTGCCGCCATCTGACCAAGATGGCGGCTGGCGCAGCCGCCATTTTTCCAAAATGTAGGCCTGGCTGTCCTCCATTTCGTCCAAGGTGGTGGCCAAGTTGGCCTCCATTTTGTCCAATGAGGTAGCCAAGCTGGCATCCATTTTGTCCAAGGTGGTGGCCAAGCTGGCCTCCATTTTGTCCAATGAGGTAGCCAAGCTGGCCTCCATTTTGTCCAAGATGGTGGCGACGCGGGCCTCATTTTGTACGGCATGGGAGCCGCGTGAGCGGCGAATTTTTTGAAAATGTTGGTCGCGCTCGCCCCCATTTTGTCCGGGACGGACTCCCCGCTGGCCTCCATTTGGTCCAATGTGGTGGCCAAGTTGGCCTCCATTTTGTCCAATGTGGTAGCCAAGCTGGCCTCCATTTTGTCCAATGAGGTAGCCAAGCTGGCCTCCATTTTGTCCAAGGTGGTGGCGACGCGGGCCTCATTTTGTACGGCATGGGAGCCGCGAGAGCGGCGAATTTTTTGAAAATGTTGGTCGCGCTCGCCCCCATTTTGTCCGGGACGGACTCCCCGCTGGCCTCCATTTGGTCCAAGCCCGGCTGCCGTCCCTGCAGCCGTGCTGCCCCTGTGCAAATACACTTCCAAATACACAAATACATCATAAATATACAGGTAATATATATATATATTATAAACACAAGTTGTTGTTGTTGGTGGTGGTGGTCTGATGATAAAGACCGCCACTCTGGCATCACTCTGGCATGACTGGGTGCAACCTGGGAATCCTGGCTGCACCCTGGCATCATTCTGGGTTGACTGCGGGATCACTGGGGACACTCTGTTGGCTACTTGCCGCCATCTGACCAAGATGGCGGCTGGCGCAGCCGCCATTTTTCCAAAATGTAGGCCTGGCTGTCCTCCATTTCGTCCAAGGTGGTGGCCAAGTTGGCCTCCATTTTGTCCAATGAGGTAGCCAAGCTGGCATCCATTTTGTCCAAGGTGGTGGCCAAGCTGGCCTCCATTTTGTCCAATGAGGTAGCCAAGCTGGCCTCCATTTTGTCCAAGATGGTGGCGACGCGGGCCTCATTTTGTACGGCATGGGAGCCGCGTGAGCGGCGAATTTTTTGAAAATGTTGGTCGCGCTCGCCCCCATTTTGTCCGGGACGGACTCCCCGCTGGCCTCCATTTGGTCCAATGTGGTGGCCAAGTTGGCCTCCATTTTGTCCAATGTGGTAGCCAAGCTGGCCTCCATTTTGTCCAATGAGGTAGCCAAGCTGGCCTCCATTTTGTCCAAGGTGGTGGCGACGCGGGCCTCATTTTGTACGGCATGGGAGCCGCGAGAGCGGCGAATTTTTGAAAATGTTGGTCGCGCTCGCCCCCATTTTGTCCGGGACGGACTCCCCGCTGGCCTCCATTTGGTCCAAGCCCGGCTGCCGTCCCTGCAGCCGTGCTGCCCCTGTGCAAATACACTTCCAAATACACAAATACATCATAAATATACAGGTAATATATATATATATTATAAACACAAGTTGTTGTTGTTGGTGGTGGTGGTCTGATGATAAAGACCGCCACTCTGGCATCACTCTGGCATGACTGGGTGCAACCTGGGAACCCTGGCTGCACCCTGGCATCATTCTGGGTTGACTGCGGGATCACTGGGGACACTCTGTTGGCTACTTGCCGCCATCTGACCAAGATGGCGGCTGGCGCAGCCGCCATTTTTCCAAAATGTAGGCCTGGCTGTCCTCCATTTCGTCCAAGGTGGTGGCCAAGTTGGCCTCCATTTTGTCCAATGAGGTAGCCAAGCTGGCATCCATTTTGTCCAAGGTGGTGGCCAAGCTGGCCTCCATTTTGTCCAATGAGGTAGCCAAGCTGGCCTCCATTTTGTCCAAGATGGTGGCGACGCGGGCCTCATTTTGTACGGCATGGGAGCCGCGTGAGCGGCGAATTTTTTGAAAATGTTGGTCGCGCTCGCCCCCATTTTGTCCGGGACGGACTCCCCGCTGGCCTCCATTTGGTCCAATGTGGTGGCCAAGTTGGCCTCCATTTTGTCCAATGTGGTAGCCAAGCTGGCCTCCATTTTGTCCAATGAGGTAGCCAAGCTGGCCTCCATTTTGTCCAAGGTGGGTGGCGACGCGGGCCTCATTTTGTACGGCATGGGAGCCGCGAGAGCGGCGAATTTTTTGAAAATGTTGGTCGCGCTCGCCCCCATTTTGTCCGGGACGGACTCCCCGCTGGCCTCCATTTGGTCCAAGCCCGGCTGCCGTCCCTGCAGCCGTGCTGCCCCTGTGCAAATACACTTCCAAATACACAAATACATCATAAATATACAGGTAATATATATATATATTATAAACACAAGTTGTTGTTGTTGGTGGTGGTGGTCTGATGATAAAGACCGCCACTCTGGCATCACTCTGGCATGACTGGGTGCAACCTGGGAATCCTGGCTGCACCCTGGCATCATTCTGGGTTGACTGCGGGATCACTGGGGACACTCTGTTGGCTACTTGCCGCCATCTGACCAAGATGGCGGCTGGCGCAGCCGCCATTTTTCCAAAATGTAGGCCTGGCTGTCCTCCATTTCGTCCAAGGTGGTGGCCAAGTTGGCCTCCATTTTGTCCAATGAGGTAGCCAAGCTGGCATCCATTTTGTCCAAGGTGGTGGCCAAGCTGGCCTCCATTTTGTCCAATGAGGTAGCCAAGCTGGCCTCCATTTTGTCCAAGATGGTGGCGACGCGGGCCTCATTTTGTACGGCATGGGAGCCGCGTGAGCGGCGAATTTTTTGAAAATGTTGGTCGCGCTCGCCCCCATTTTGTCCGGGACGGACTCCCCGCTGGCCTCCATTTGGTCCAATGTGGTGGCCAAGTTGGCCTCCATTTTGTCCAATGTGGTAGCCAAGCTGGCCTCCATTTTGTCCAATGAGGTAGCCAAGCTGGCCTCCATTTTGTCCAAGGTGGTGGCGACGCGGGCCTCATTTTGTACGGCATGGGAGCCGCGAGAGCGGCGAATTTTTTGAAAATGTTGGTCGCGCTCGCCCCCATTTTGTCCGGGACGGACTCCCCGCTGGCCTCCATTTGGTCCAAGCCCGGCTGCCGTCCCTGCAGCCGTGCTGCCCCTGTGCAAATACACTTCCAAATACACAAATACATCATAAATATACAGGTAATATATATATATATTATAAACACAAGTTGTTGTTGTTGGTGGTGGTGGTCTGATGATAAAGACCGCCACTCTGGCATCACTCTGGCATGACTGGGTGCAACCTGGGAATCCTGGCTGCACCCTGGCATCATTCTGGGTTGACTGCGGGATCACTGGGGACACTCTGTTGGCTACTTGCCGCCATCTGACCAAGATGGCGGCTGGCGCAGCCGCCATTTTTCCAAAATGTAGGCCTGGCTGTCCTCCATTTCGTCCAAGGTGGTGGCCAAGTTGGCCTCCATTTTGTCCAATGAGGTAGCCAAGCTGGCATCCATTTTGTCCAAGGTGGTGGCCAAGCTGGCCTCCATTTTGTCCAATGAGGTAGCCAAGCTGGCCTCCATTTTGTCCAAGATGGTGGCGACGCGGGCCTCATTTTGTACGGCATGGGAGCCGCA
>NW_027138887.1:17500-31498 GCF_035084215.1 Heptranchias perlo | reverse complement strand
TCAAAACAGGCCCCTTTAAATAGCGTTCCCCAAAACAGGCCCCTTTAAATAGCGTCCGCTAAAACAGGCCCCTTTAAATAGCATCCCCAAAACAGGCCCCTTTAAATAGCGTCCCCCAAAACAGGCCCCTTTAAATAGCGTCCCCCAAAACAGGCCCCTTTAAATAGCGTCCCCCAAAACAGGCCCCTTTAAATAGCGTCCCCCAAAACAGGCCCCTTTAAATAGCGTCCCCCAAAACAGGCCCCTTTAAATAGCGTCCCCCAAAACAGGCCCCTTTAAATAGCGTCCCCCAAAACTGGCCCCTTTAAATAGCTTCCCCCAAAACAGTCCCCTTTAAATAGCGTTCCCCAAAACAGGCCCCTTTAAATAGCGTCCGCTAAAACAGGCCCCTTTAAATAGCGTCCCCCAAAACAGGCCCCTTTAAATAGCTTCCCCCAAATCAGGCCCCTTTAAATAGCGTCCCCCAAAACAGGCCCCTTTAAATAGCGTCCGCTAAAACAGGCCCCTTTAAATAGCATCCCCCAAAACAGGCCCCTTTAAATAGCATCCCCCAAAACAGGCCCCTTTAAATAGCGTCCCCCAAAACAGGCCCCTTTAAATAGCGTTCCCCAAAACAGGCCCCTTTAAATAGCATCCTTCAAAACAGGCCCCTTTAAATAGCGTCCCCCAAAACAGGCCCCTTTAAATAGCGTCCGCTAAAACAGGCCCCTTTAAATAGCATCCCCCAAAACAGGCCCCTTTAAATAGCGTCCCCCAAAACAGGCCCCTTTAAATAGCGTCCCCCAAGACAGGCCCCTTTAAAAGCGTCCCCCAAATCAGGCCCCTTTAAATAGCGTCCCCCAAAACAGGCCCCTTTAAATAGCGTCCCCCAAGACAGGCCCCTTTAAAAGCGTCCCCCAAATCAGGCCCCTTTAAATAGCGTCCCCCAAAACAGGCCCCTTTAAATAGCGTCCCCCAAAACAGGCCCCTTTAAATAGCGTCCCCAAAACAGGCCCCTTTAAATAGCGTCCTCCAAAACAGGCCCCCTTAAATAGCGTGCCCCAAAACAGGCCCCTTTAAATAGCGTCCCCCAAAACAGGCCCCTTTAAATAGCGTCCCCCAAAACAGTGTCCCCTTTAAATAGTGTCCCCCAAAACAGTGTCCCCTTTAAATAGTGTCCCCCAAAACAGTGTCCCCTTTAAATAGAGTCCCCCAAAACAGTGTCCCCTTTAAATAGCGTCCCCCAAAACAGTGTCCCCTTTAAATAGCGTCCCCCAAAACAGTGTCCCCTTTAAATAGCGTCCCCCAAAACAGTGTCCCCTTTAAATATTGTCCCCCAAAACAGTGTCCCCTTTAAATAGTGTCCCCCAAAACAGTGTCCCCTTTAAACAGTGTCCCCCAAAACAGTGTCCCCTTTAAATAACGTCCCCCAAAACAGTGTCCCCTTTAAATAGTGTCCCCCAAAACAGGCCCCTTTAAATAGTGTCCCCCAAAACAGTGTCCCCTTTAAATAGTGTCCCCCAAAACAGGCCCCTTTAAATAGTGTCCCCAAAAACAGGCCCCTTTAAATAGTGTTCCCCCAAAACAGTGTCCCCTTTAAATAGTGTCCCCCAAAACAGGCCCCTTTAAATAGTGTCCCCCAAAACAGGCCCCTTTAAATAGCGTCCCCCAAAACTGGCCCCTTTAAATAGCGTCCCCCAAAACAGGCCCCTTTAAATAGCGTCCCCCAAAACAGGCCCCTTTAAATAGCGTCCCCCAAAACATGCCCCTTTAAATAGCGTCCCCCAAAACAGTGTCCCCTTTAAATAGCGTCCCCCAAAACAGTGTCCCCTTTAAATAGCGTCCCCCAAAACAGTGTCCCCTTTAAATAGTGTCCCCCAAAACAGTGTCCCCTTTAAACAGTGTCCCCCAAAACAGTGTCCCCTTTAAACAGTGTCCCCCAAAACAGTGTCCCCTTTAAATAACGTCCCCCAAAACAGTGTCCCCTTTAAATAGTGTCCCCCAAAACAGGCCCCTTTAAATAGTGTCCCCCAAAACAGTGTCCCCTTTAAACAGTGTCCCCCAAAACAGTGTCCCCTTTAAACAGTGTCCCCCAAAACAGTGTCCCCTTTAAATAACGTCCCCCAAAACAGTGTCCCCTTTAAATAGTGTCCCCCAAAACAGGCCCCTTTAAATAGTGTCCCCCAAAACAGTGTCCCCTTTAAATAGTGTCCCCCAAAACAGGCCCCTTTAAATAGTGTCCCCCAAAACAGGCCCCTTTAAATAGCGTCCCCCAAAACTGGCCCCTTTAAATAGCGTCCCCCAAAACAGGCCCCTTTAAATAGCGTCCCCCAAAACAGTGTCCCCTTTAAATAGCGTCCCCCAAAACAGTGTCCCCTTTAAATAGTGTCCCCCAAAACAGTGTCCCCTTTAAATAGCGTCCCCCAAAACAGTGTCCCCTTTAAATAGCGTCCCCCAAAACAGTGTCCCCTTTAAATAGTGTCCCCCAAAACAGTGTCCCCTTTAAATAGTGTCCCCCAAAACAGTGTCCCCTTTAAATAGTGTCCCCCAAAACAGTGTCCCCTTTAAATAGTTTCCCCCAAAACAGTGTCCCCTTTAAATAGTGTCCCCCAAAACAGTGTCCCCTTTAAATAGTGTCCCCCAAAACAGTGTCCCCTTTAAATAGTGTCCCCCAAAACAGTGTCCCCTTTAAACAGTGTCCCCCAAAACAGTGTCCCCTTTAAATAACGTCCCCCAAAACAGTGTCCCCTTTAAATAGTGTCCCCCAAAACAGGCCCCTTTAAATAGTGTCCCCCAAAACAGTGTCCCCTTTAAATAGTGTCCCCCAAAACAGGCCCCTTTAAATAGTGTCCCCCAAAACAGGCCCCTTTAAATAGTGTTCCCCCAAAACAGTGTCCCCTTTAAATAGTGTCCCCCAAAACAGGCCCCTTTAAATAGTGTCCCCCAAAACAGGCCCCTTTAAATAGTGTCCCCCAAAACAGGCCCCTTTAAATAGCGTCCCCCAAAACATGCCCCTTTAAATAGTGTCCCCAAAACAGTGTCCCCTTTAAATAGTGTCCCCCAAAACAGTGTCCCCTTTAAATAACGTCCCCCAAAACAGTGTCCCCTTTAAATAGTGTCCCCCAAAACAGGCCCCTTTAAATAGTGTCCCCTTTAAACAGTGTCCCCTTTGCAGTCCTGTGTGAATCTCCTCATCACATCCTCAGCAAGTCCCGAAACGTCTATCGACCAATGAATAACTTTGAAGTGTCCTCACTGTTGTTATTTTTGCAAAAACGAAAGCCAATTCGCGCACAGCAAGATCCCACAACAATGACACTGACCCGATAACTTATTTTAAGAGGTGTTGGTTGAGGGATAAATATTGGCCCCAGGACACCGGGGAGAACTCCCCCTGCTCTTCTTCCAATAGTGGCCATGGGATCTTTTACATCCACCCGAGAGGGGCAGACGGGGCCTCGGTTTAACGTCTCATCCGAAAGACGGCACCTCCGACAGTGCGGCACTCCCTCAGTACTGACCCTCCGACAGTGCGGCGCTCCCTCAGTACTGACCCTCCGACAGTGCGGCGCTCCCTCAGTACTGACCCTCCGACAGTGCGGCGCTCCCTCAGTACTGACCCTCCGACAGTGCGGCGCTCCCTCAGTACTGACCCTCCGACAGTGCGGCGCTCCCTCGGTACTGACCCTCCGACAGTGCAGCGCTCCCTCAGTACTGACCCTCCGACAGTGCAGCGCTCCCTCAGTACTGACCCTCCGACAGTGCGGCGCTCCCTCAGTACTGACCCTCCGACAGTGCGGCGCTCCCTCAGTACTGACCCTCCGACAGTGCGGCGCTCCCTCAGTACTGACCCTCCGACAGTGCTGCGCTCCCTCAGTACTGACCCTCCGACAGTGCGGCGCTCCCTCAGTACTGACCCTCCGACAGTGCAGCGCTCCCTCAGTACTGACCCTCCGACAGTGCAGCACTCCCTCAGTACTGACCCTCCGACAGTGCGGCGCTCCCTCGGTACTGACCCTCCGACAGTGCGGCGCTCCCTCGGTACTGACCCTCCGACAGTGCGGCGCTCCCTCGGTACTGACCCTCCGACAGTGCGGCGCTCCCTCGGTACCGGCACCGGGGAGTGTCGGCCTGGATTATGGGGCTCAAGTCTTTGGAGTGGGGGCTCGAACCCACAAACTCTGGCTCAGAGGGAAGAGAGAGAGGGAAAAGCTCCATATCTGGCCACCTCCTCGTCGGCCGTCTCCCCACATCGTGGCTACACTGCCTGAATCCAAAACCTCCCCCCCTGGTCGACCAGCAGTGTTGCCCCCTCCCCCCCCCCCAGCCCCTCAGGCCGATTCTCGAGCCCCCCCCCCTCACCCGATCCACCGGGGGGTGTTGCCCCTCCAGGTCCCTGGGGCCGATTCTCGAGGCTGCGGCCGCTCAGCTCTGAATTGTTTCCAGGTATCGATGACGACCCCTACAAGGAATACAAGCGTCTCCGAATGCAGCTCCAGGCGGCAATGAGGACCCCTCACCTCCTCTTCACTCTGCTGCCCTCTCACCGGCAGGACCCCCGCAGGAACAGGCTGAGGTGGAAACGGGCCGTCAACAACAACGATGTCTGCTCCAGGTGAACGGGCGGTGGGATCCCCCGTTAAACGGGGCCCGGGGGGAAAACCCGGGGAGTGAGAGGGGGGAGTGAGAGGGGGGAGTGAGTGAGATGGGGAGTGAGTGAGATGGGGAGTGAGAGGGGGGAGAGGGCAGAGTGAGAGGGGGGAGTGAGAGGGGGGAGAGGGGGAGTGAGTGAGATGGGGGAGTGAGTGAGATGGGGAGTGAGAGGGGGGAGAGGGCAGAGTGAGAGGGGGGAGTGAGTGAGATGGGGAGTGAGAGGGGGGAGAGGGGGGAGTGAGTGAGATGGGGAGTGAGTGAGATGGGGAGTGAGAGGGGGGAGAGGGCAGAGTGAGAGGGGGGAGTGAGAGGGGGGAGAGGGGGAGTGAGTGAGATGGGGGAGTGAGTGAGATGGGGAGTGAGAGGGGGGAGAGGGCAGAGTGAGAGGGGGGAGTGAGTGAGATGGGGAGTGAGAGGGGGGAGAGGGGGGAGTGAGTGAGATGGGGAGTGAGAGGGGGGAGTGAGTGAGATGGGGAGTGAGAGGGGGAGAGGGGGGAGTGAGTGAGATGGGGAGTGAGTGAGATGGGGAGTGAGAGGGGGGAGAGGGCGGAGTGAGAGGGGGGAGTGAGTGAGATGGGGGGAGAGGGGGGAGTGAGAGGGGGAGTGAGTGAGATGGGGGAGAGGATGGAGAGGGGAAGTGAGAGGGGGGAGAGGTGGGGGGGAGTGAGATGGGGAGAGAGGGGGGAGGGGGGGAGTGAGAGGGGGAGAGGGGGGAGTGGGATGGGGAGTGAGGGGAGTGGGATGGGGAGAGGGGGGAATGGGATGGGGAGAGGGGGGAGTGAGGGGGGGAGAGTGGGGAATGGGATGGGGAGAGGGGGGAGTGAGGGGGGGAGAGTGGGGAATGGGATGGGGAGAGGGGGGAGTGAGGGGGGGAGAGTGGGGAATGGGATGGGGAGCGGGGGAGTGAGGGGGGGAGAGTGGGGAATGGGATGGGGAGAGGGGGGAGTGAGGGGGGGAGAGTGGGGAATGGGATGGGGAGAGGGGGGAGTGAGGGGGGGAGAGTGGGGAATGGGATGGGGAGGGGGGGAGTGAGGGGGGGAGAGTGGGGAATGGGATGGGGAGGGGGGGAGTGAGGGGGGGAGAGGGGGGAATGGGATGGGGAGGGGGGGAGTGAGAGGGGGAGAGTGGGGAATGGGATGGGGAGAGGGGGGAGTGAGGGGGGGAGAGGGGGGAATGGGATGGATTTCTGGCAGTGGCTCTGCTCCTGCCAACAATTCACTGGAACCTTTTCCTTTTGAATTTCCGTTTTGGGATTTCGGGGGTGAATCGGTGACCCTGAGCCCTCACTCCCCCCCCGGGATGGCGGAGTAAACGCACTTCACTCTCTCTCTCTCTCTCCCCCCCCCCGACAGAAACCTCCGGGACGAATGCTGTCTCCACCCTCTCTACGTCGACTTCCGCAGGGACCTGGGATGGAAGTGGATCCGTGAGCCAAGGGGCTACAAGGCCAACTTCTGCGCGGGGCCCTGCCCTTACCTGTGGAGCTCGGACGTGCAGCACGGCAAGGTGAGGCCCCGGCGGGCTGGCTATTCGACCAGGGAGGGCATCGCGGCCGGGGGACGCCGTGGGGGGGGATGGGGATGCCCGAAACCGGATGCAGCGCAAAATTAACCTGTCTCCCCCCACCCCACCCCAGGATGCCATGGCCACACCCCCCCACCCTCACCCGGTGTGGTACTGAGCCAAATGGTGCAGGAACATCCCGGGTCACAAGGCCGATGAGTTCGGGGGGAATTGAGGGGGGGGGGAGAGGGGGATATGTTGGCCTCGGCACCCCCTTGAGCTAGGATGGGAGCAACGAATCAGCTCCAGTGACCATGGTGCCCCCGCCCCCCCCCCCCCCCCCCATGGTTGAATAACCACCACCCATGGTTGAATAACCACTGACAGCGCTTTCAGGGCAGATGGGGGGAAAATTGGACCGGTCTGGGGTTTCATTGCATTCACTTGCTGTCTAATTGGACGACCCTCTCAAGGGTGAATAGCTGAATCGTGGTGCCTCGATTGTCACCTGCCCCCTAAATACGTGCCTCGGTCGCGCACCAGGCCACCGGCTAGGCCCTCGGCCTCAGGCTGGGTGTCGGGTTAATTATCTGCGACTCTCGAACGTGCGTGAGGCCCAGAGAGTGTGGGCTATTCCACTACGGGGGGCATCGCGGCCAAGCCCGATCCCTCTCCTCACGCCACGTCCACAAGCGGCTGGGGTGGGGTGGGGGGGCTCGAATCACTGGATAGATGATCGGGGTTGGGAACTCTGGTTAATTTTGAATCCACCTGGGCCTTTCTCAGTCACCAGGACAGTCACCCACTGACCGCTCTCTGGGCGTCAGCCGTGGCTCAGTGGGTCTTTCTCTCTCTCTCCCCGCTCCGAGTCAGAAGGTCGTGGGTTCGAGACTCACTCCAGGGACTTAACCCAGGCCGACACTCCCGGTTTCCAGTAACCGAGGGAGTGCCGCACTGTCGGAGGCGCCGTCTTTCGGATGAGACGTTAAACCGAGGGCCCCGTCTGCCCCTCTCAGGCGGACGTAAAAGATCTCACGGCCGCTAATGGAAGAAGAGCAGGCGGGCGGGCGGGCGGGGGGAGTTCTCCCCGGGGTCCTGGGGCCGATATTTATCCCTCAACCGACACCTAAAAACAGATGATCTGGTCATCATCACGTTGCTGTTTGTGGGATCTTGCTGTGCGCAAATTGGCCGCCAGACTTCGAAAAGCGCTTTGGGCCGTCCTGAGGTGGTGAAAGGCGCTGTATAAATGCAAGTTCCTCCTTTAACCCGATGTCCTTTCCTCCCTCTTCTTGTGCCAGATTCTCAACCTGTACAGTTCTCGTAACCCACAGGCCTCGGCCTCGCCCTGCTGCGTGGCGAGTGAGCTCGACTCCTTGGCCGTCATGTACTTTGTGGGCCGGAGGCCAAAGGTCGCACAGTTCTCCGACATGGTCGTGCAGTCTTGTAAGTGCAGATAAGGTGATGGGTCGGGGAGGCGGGAGAAGTTGGGAGGGGGGGGATGGCAGCGGGGAGACCGCCTGAGACCCGAACTGGCGACGCTGGGGGGCGTCTCCGTTTTCCCCCCTCCCCCCACCCCTCCCCCTCCCCGCCCCCCCGGGGTCAGTCGGTCAACGTCAAACCCCGTTCACGCCCCGGTAAGCTGGGAGGAACACCCTAGTTTTGACTGTCCTGCCGCGGTGGGGTGCAGAGTCGGGAAGGGACGGGAATGGGGGTGAGGGGCCTCGCCGGAGGCTGGCAGCCGGGCTAACCTTCCATTTTGAACGGAGGAGACGGCAGGCTTTGCCTGAATAGTAGGCCCCGAGTCCCTCCTCGCTTACGGTTACCGACCTGACCTGCTCTGCCTTTGCGGCATTTTCCACGCTCTGTTTCTTAATTCCAAGTGTCTGCTTTTAATTTTTGTTACGTGCGTGTGTGTGCGTGTGCGCGTGTGCGCGTGTTAAACGGTTGTGTTTTTTTTACATGTATAATTAAAGTCGTTTGTAAACGTTTGAAAGATACCGACAATTAAAGCTGTATATTTACACTCGCGCACTGGTCTTCTGGTTTCTCGCTCGTGAGCAAGGGCGTGTTCGTCACGAAGCATTTCCGCCCGCTTTAAAGTGCGGCCGTTTTCCTTCCGGAGAGAAACGCAGCGGCCATTTTGTGCACAGCAAGATCCCACAGCAGATTCCCGCGGTAACGACAGGCGGTGTACGCCTGGCTTTTAACACAGATCTCCCGTCGGTGGGGGGGGGCTGTTTTTATCGTATTATGTGAGCAACTGGACAGCGACAGGGGGACCGTCAGAGATCGTCAGCGTGGCCCTTACAGCGTCAAGCAGGCAATTCACACGCAAGGAGATCCAACGGACAGCAAACGAGATAACCAGTGGTTGCAGGGGGTTTGTTGGCCCAGGACTGCGGGAGAACTCCCCCTTCTTCTCCTTCCAAGAGTGGGCGGAGGGCCAGAGTTAGCCCATTACTAGGCCTGGTGGGGAATTTGGCCGGGAGTTCCTGCTCCCGACCGCTATCCAGTAATAGTGAGTGCACGTGGGCTCTGTGCGTGAAGACGAGATCGAAGGCCGGGCCCCCCATGGTCGAACAGCCACCACCCAGGCCCGCGTGGGCAGCAGGGGCCAGATACCAGCGGCGGCCTCCTTCAGGAGCAATAGGGAGAGAGAGCGGGCTCTCAAAAGATATCGCAAATCACCTTCGCGTTTGATAACTGCGTGATCCTGATTCTCCAGCTGGCCGAGCGAGGGAGAGTCGGCACAGGAGGGCACAGTAACCCACCAGGCCCGAAACCAACTCACACTCACACTCACACTCACAGGCACTCACTCACACTCACAGACACACTCACAGGCCCTCACTCACACTCACACTCACTTACACAAACTCACTCACTCAAAGACACTACACTCTCACACACTGTCACACACACACTCTCTCACACTCACACACTCTCTCACACTCACACACTCTCTCACACTCACTCATACACTCGGTGAGGCGATGAGCGAGGGAGAGTCGGCACAGGTGGACTCGGCACCCACCAGGCACAAAAACAAGATTTTTCTTCCCAAAAGCTTTTGAAGTCGGTGAGACTGAGCTGCAGCCAAGAGGAGTGGAGACCTCCCTCTGTAAACACCATCCGTGCCCCAGAATGAAAACACCCATTAGTCACTCACATACACACACACACAAAACACACACACACACACACACACACAAAACACACCCACACAAAAACACACACACACAAAAACACACACACCACACAAAACACACACATACACCCACACACACACACACAAACACACACACACACACACAAAACACACACATACACCCACACACACACACAAAACACACATACACACACAAAACACACCCACACAAAAACACACACACACAAAAACACACACACACACACAAAACACACACATACACCCACACACACACACACACACACAAAACACACACACACAAAACACACACACACAAAACACACACATACACCCACACACCCACACACAAAACACACACACACAAAACACACACACACAAAACACCCACACACACACACACAAAACACACACACACAAAAACACACACACACACACAAAACACACACATACACCCACACACACACACACAAAACACACACATACACACACAAAACACACCCACACACAAAAACACACACACACAAAAACACACACACACACACAAAACACACACATACACCCACACACACACACAAAACACACACACACACAAAACACACACACACACAAAACACACACATACACCCACACACCCACACACACACACACAAAACACACACACACAAAACACACACATACACCCACACACACACACACAAAACACACACACACACACAAAACACACACACACACACAAAACACACACACACACAAAACACACACACACACAAAACACACACACACAAAACACACACATACACCCACACACACACACACACAAACACACACACACAAAAACACACACACACAAAAACACACACACACACAAAACACACACATACACCCACACACCCACACACAAAACACACACACACACACCCACATACACCCACACACACAAAAACACACCCACACAAAAACACACACACACACACACACACACACAAAAACACACACCCATACACAAAAACACACACCCACACAAAAACACACATCCACACAAAAACACACACACACAAACACACACACACACACACAAAAACACACACCCACACAAAAACACACCCACACAAAAACACACATCCACACACAAAAACACACACCCACAAAAACACACACACACACAAAACACACACACACACACACAAACACACACAAACACACACACACAAAAACACACACACACACAAAAACACACACACACACAAAAACACACACACACACAAAAACACACACACACACACAAAAACACACACACACAAAAACACACACACACAAAAACACACACACACAAAAACACCCACACACACACACAAAAACACACACACCCACACAAAAAATACACACAAAAACACACACAACCACACAAAAACACCCACACACACACACAAAAACACCCACACACTCAAAAACACACACAGACCCACACAAAAACACACCCACAAAAACACACACACACAAAAACACACACACACAGAAAAACACACACACAGACACAAAAACACACACCCACACAAAAACACACACCCACACACACAAAAACAAACACACACACAAAACACACACAAAAACACACACCCACACACAAAAAAACACACCCACACACACAAAAACACACACCCACACACAAAAACACACACCCACACACAAAAACACCCACACACACACAAACACCCACACACACAAAAACACACACCCACACACACAAAAACACACAAAAACACACACCCACAGACAAACACACACACAAACACACACCCACACACAAACACACACACAAACACACACCCACACACAAACACACACACAAAAACACACCCACACAAAAACACACACACACACACACACAAAAACACACAACCACACAAAAACACACACCCACACAAAAACACACCCACACAAACACACCCACACAAAAACACACACACCCATACACAAAAACACACACCCACACAAAAACACACATCCACACAAAAACACACCCACACAAACACACCCACACAAAAACACACATCCACACACAAAAACACACACCCACAAAAACACACACACACACAAAAACACACACACACACAAAAACACACACACAAAAACACACACACACAAAAACACCCACACACAAAAACACACACACAAACACAAAAACACCCACACACACACAAAAACACACACACACAAAAACACACACACAAACACAAAAACATACACACAAAAACATACACACAAAAACACACACACACAAAAACACCCACACACACACAAAAACACACACACACAAAAACACACACACACAAAAACACACACACACAAAAACACACACACACACACAAAACACACAGACACCCACAAACACACACACCCACAAACACACACACACCCACACAAAAAATACACACAAAAACACACACAACCACACAAAAACACCCACACACACACACAAAAACACCCACACACTCAAAAACACACACAGACCCACACAAAAACACACCCACAAAAACACACACACACAAAAACACACACACACAGAAAAACACACACACAGACACAAAAACACACACCCACACAAAAACACACACCCACACACACAAAAACAAACACACACACAAAACACACACCCACACACAAAAACACACACCCACACACACAAAAACACACACCCACACACAAACACCCACACACACACAAAAACACACACACACAAAAACACACACACACAGAAAAACACACACACAGACACAAAAACACACACCCACACAAAAACACACACCCACACACACAAAAACAAACACACACACAAAACACACACAAAAACACACACCCACACTCAAAAACACACGCCCACACACACAAAAACACACACCCACACACAAAAACACACACCCACACACAAAAACACCCACACACACACAAAAACACACACACACAAAAACACACACCCACACACAAAAACACACACCCACACACAAACACCCACACACACACAAAAACACACACCCACACACAAAAACACACACACACCCACACACACAAAAACACACACCCACACACACAAAAAACATACACACAAAAACACACACACACAAAAACACACACACACACAAAACACACAGACACCCACAAACACACACACCCACAAACACACACACACCCACACAAAAAATACACACAAAAACACACACAACCACACAAAAACACCCACACACACACACAAAAACACCCACACACTCAAAAACACACACAGACCCACACAAAAACACACCCACAAAAACACACACACACAAAAATACACACACAGAAAAACACACACACAGACACAAAAACACACACCCACACACACAAAAACAAACACACACACAAAACACACACAAAAACACACACCCACACACAAAAACACACACCCACACACACAAAATCACACCCCCACACACAAAAACACCCACACACACACAAACACCCACACACACACAAAAACACACACACAAAAACACACACACACACAAAAACACCCACACACACACAAACACCCACACACACACAAAAACACACACACACAAAAACACACACACAAACACCCACACACACACAAAAACACACACACACAAAAACACACACCCACACACAAAAACACACACACACCCACACACACAAAAACACACACCCACACACACAAAAACACACAAAAACACACACCCACACACAAACACACACACAAACACCCACACCCACACACAAAAACACACACACACACACACACAAAAACACACACACACACACACAAAAACACACACCCACACAAAAACACACACCCACACACAAAAACACACACCCACACACAAACACAAACACACACAAAAACACACACACACAAACACACACCCACACACAAAAACGCACACACACAAACACAAAAACACACACACACAAACACCCACACACACACAAAAACATACACACAAAAACCCACACACACAAAAACCCACACACACCCACACAAAAAAACACACACAAAAACACACACACCCACAAACACACACACACCCACATACACCCACACACACAAAAACACACACACACACCCACACAAAAACACACACACACTCAAAAACACACACAGACCCACACAAAAACACACACACATAAACACACACACACATCCCCACACAAAAACACACCCACACACCCACAAAAACACACACACACAAAAACATACACACACAAAAACACACACACACAGAAAAACACACACACACAGACACAAAAATACACACAGAAAAACACACACACACACAAACACACACCCACACACACAAAAACACACACCCCCACACACAAAAACACACACACACACACAGAAACACACACACACAAAAACACACACCCACACACAAAAACACACACCCACACACAAACACACACACACACAGAAACACACACACACAAAAACACACACACACCCACACAAAAACACACACACACCCACACAAAAACATACACACAAAAACACACACACACAAAAACACACACACCCACAAACACACACACACCCACACAAAAAATACACACAAAAACACACACAACCACACAAAAACACCCACACACTCAAAAACACACACAGACCCACACAAAAACACACCCACAAAAACACACACACA
>NW_027138887.1:0-15000 GCF_035084215.1 Heptranchias perlo | reverse complement strand
CACAACACACACACACACAAAAACACCCACCCACACACACACAAAAACACACACAGACACACACACACACAGCACAAAAACACCCACCCACACAAAAACACACACACAAACACACACCACACACACACACAAAAATGCACACACACACACACAAAAACACCGACACCCACACAAACACACAAAAACACACACACACACACACAACGCACGCACAAAAACACACGCACAAAAACACACACAAAAACACAACACACACACAACACACACACACACACACACACACACAAACACCCACACCCTCACACACACCCACACCCCACACAAACACCCACACACAAACACCCACACAAACACCCACACACAAAAACACACTCACACAAACACACACACACAAACACCCACACACACCCACACCCACACACAAAAACACACACACAAACACCCACACCCACACACAAAAACACCCACACACAAAAAACACCACACACACACACAAACACCCACACCCACAAACACAAAAAAAACAAACACACACAAAAACACACACACAAAAACATCCACACAAACACCACAAAAACACCCCCCACACACACACACACAAAAACACACACACCCCACACACAAAAAAACACACACCCCACACACAAAAAAACACACACACACACACACAAAAAAACACACACACCCACACACACAAAAACACCCACACCCACACAAACACACAAAAACACCCACACCCACACACACAAACACACAAACACCCACCCACACAAAAACACACACACACACACAAAAAAACACACACACCCCACACACACAAAAACACCCACACCCACACAAACACACAAAAACACCCACACCCACACACACAAACACACACACACACACACCCACCCACACAAAAACACCCACACACACACAAAAACACACACCGACACACACACACAAACACACACACACACACAAAAACACACACACAAAAACACACACACACACAAAAAACCCACCCACACACACACACAAAAACACACACGCACACACAAACACCCACACCCACACAAACACACACACAAAAACACACAAACACACACACGCGCCCACACAAACACACACACACACAAACACACACACAAAAACACACACAGACACACACACACAAAAACACCCACCCACACACACAAAAACACCCACCCACACACACACAAAAACACACACAGACACACACAAACACACACACACACAAACACCCACCCACACAAAAACACACACACACACACACACACACGAACACACACACACACACAAAAACGCACACACACACACACAAAAACACCGACACCCACACAAACACACACACACACAAACACATGCACAAAAACACAGACACACACACACAAACACACACACACACACACAAACACCCACCCACACAAAAACACCCACCCACACAAAAACACACACACACACGAACACACACACAAAACACACACACACAAAAACGCACACACACACACACACACAAAAACACCGACACCCACACAAACACACAAAAACACACACACACACACAAAAACACACACACACACACAAATACACACACAAAAACACACACACAAATACACACACACCCACACACACACACACACAAACACCCACACCCACACAAATACAAACACCCACACCCACACGCACACACAAAACACACACACACAAAACACAAACACACACAAAAACACACAAACACAAAAAACACAAACACACACACACACAGACACACACAGACACACAAACACACACACACACAAATACACACACCCACACACACACAAACACCCACACACACACAAACACACAAAAACACACACACCAAAAACACACACAAAACACAAACACACACAAAAGCACACAAACACAAAAAACACAAACACACACAAAACCCTTCCCCCCACACACCCACACCCACAGAGTCACAAACACAGTTGCAGTCACACTAACACTCATTCACATTCACACTCACGCTCACACTCACACACACTGAGGTGACACTACTGTGTACATAAGAGCCCAGCCAGGCCCCCGACCTGCTCCGACCCCTCCCTCACCCCTTTGCCTCCTGCCTGGCCCCCGACCCTTCCCCTCTCTCGACGCCCCCGCTGCAGTTTGCGCGACGGAGCCAACCCCATGTCGATGTTAAATAGAACAGGTCAGTGTGGAGGAGGCTGCCCAGCACATTCCAGCCTCACACAACAAGCCTGGGGACAAAGGACCATTGATCCATCCAGTCCGGGCGGCCACAAGGCTCCTGAGATCTTTCATAAATCTGCACTGCAATTTTCAGCTGAGTTAACTCTCTCCCAACCCCAGTCAGTGAGCTGTCACCCTCGCCCCCCCTCCCGTGCCTTGTCTCGGTCAGAGTCTCTGCCCTGCCCTCTCCCGCTGCCCCTCACTCCTTACAGTGGGGGGGAGGGGGTTCGGGCATCGCCAGTCAGCCAATAATTCACCCACCGGGGCCTTTCCACACACGGGGGAATCTGAGACGGCGCGTGTTGGCAAGTGACTCGATCACAGCTCAGTCCGAGCCTGCACACACACACGCATGTGCACACACACGTGCACAAACACACGCATCTGCACACACGTGCACAAACACACACATCTGCACACACACGCACAAACACACGCATGCACAAACACACACACGTGCATAAACACACGCGCGTGCACGCACACAAACACACCCATCTGCACACACGTGCACAAACACACGCATGTGCACAAACACACGCACATGCACACAGGTGCATGTATGCACAGACACATGCACGTGCCAAACACACATGCGCACACACACACACACGAGTGCACTCACACGCATGAGCACACACATGTACTTGCACACACAGGTGCACATACACGCACATGCACGCACACACACAGATGCACACCCACACGGATACACACACGCATCATTCCAGCAAAGAGTCACTGGATAGGGATCAGGAGCAGGAACACTGTCTCCCTAACCCAGGGGGACTGAGGCCAGCTCTAGTACCCCCTCCTGCCACCCCTTTTGTTGAGACCAGCCAACTTGGCCACGGCCCGGGGATCAAATGTGTGCCCCTCCTGATCTGTAGGACTCGGCTGCTCTCTGAACCAACCCTGCTGAGGCATCGGGGGAGATGACTGTTGTAGCATCCGAGGGGGTCACCCATGGCGATGCTCACGGCTGGTCTTCGGGGAGCACTGCTGTGACGTTTAGGGCCTGTCCCTTTAAGGCTGCTCTGAACCCTGGGAGCTGCAGCTTCCTGTAACCGCTGAGGCCAATCAGACGGCACTTTGTAAATTTCAGGCTGCCGCTCAGCGATTGGCTTCTGTCCTCTTAAGATTGTTTGGAATTAGTAGTAACAAAGTGTGACGTCTAGACTGTGACGTCTAGACTGGACGTCTAGACTGTGACGGCTGGCCTACTATGTCTAGACTGTGACAGACTCGTGCAAGATACCAGACACATATATATAGATACTGATTGTGATTATTATAATTACTAATTGACCTCCTCTGGCAATGCTCATTTCCAAACAAACTTCCGTCTCTCTGCTCCTTCCTCACCCACATCCAGTGTCTCTCTCTCTCTCTCTCGCCTCGGAGTCAGAAGGTCGTGGGTTCTGAGGTGGTGAAAGGCTCTATATAAATGCAAATCTTTCTCCCGTTCTCTCTCTCTCTCTCTCTGTGCTGCTCACACACTCTCTGTATCTCTCGCACCATCTCAGGCTATTTCCTGGGAGGTTTGACTGTGATCTCCTCCCGGCCGTGTTAAAGCGATCGGCGGGGGCCTCCCCCACGCCGCCAGCGCGCGGGCGGGCGGCCGTCGGACGCGACAGCTGCCGCGTGACCCGCCCGGGCGCCTGAGGGCCGATCGTGCAGGGCCAGCGGGACTATGGGCCCTGAGGCACCCGGATCGCGGGCTCAATCCCGGGATTGCACGGAGTTGGCTCATCCGAGCTCGGAATGGCACGAGTCCCACTTCCCGGGGGGGCGCAGAAATGAGCTGCACCTCCCACTGCAGGGCGAGGACAAAAATCGGGCGAGGCAGCGATGCCCCACCTGGTTAAATAGCCTCGCTTGGCTGAGGGGGTCTGGGGGCCACGGAGGGAGACTCGGTGAAGAGAGGAGGGGGGGGAGGACGGAAATGGGGACGGGAAGGGAGTTCTGAATTCAATTAAGCATGTTGTTTGCTCAAAGTGTTGATGAGTGAGACACAGAAATCATTCGCTTGGAAATTCTCAGGGTCAGAGCTGCACAATTGGCCCATTGCGTCCTCTGTATATTTATTCAGTGACCAATCGGTGGAAAGGGCTGTATGATCTTTTTGAGAAAAAATGTTTGCATGGGAAATTCCTGCTTGACCGCATCGAAAACATCATGTTACCGCAGAGCTGCTCCAGAGCTCCCAGCTATCCTGTTTTCCACTGGCTGAAGGTTATTTAGACAGCACAGTCCGCCCCTGCCAAATTTCAGCTCCATCCTCTGCTCCTCAGCTCCACCGTCTCACTAAAGGCCCACACTGTCCCCTCAAAACCCTCCCCGGGCAGGTACAGGGTTAGATACAGAGTAAAGCTCCCTCTACACTGTCCCATCAAACACTCCCAGGGCAGGTACAGCACGGGTTAGATACAGAGTAAAGCTCCCTCTACACTGTCCCGTCAAACACTCCCAGGGCAGGTACAGGGTTAGATACAGAGTAAAGCTCCCTCTACACTGTCCCATCAAACACTCCCAGGGCAGGTACAGGGTTAGATACAGAGTAAAGCTCCCTCTACACTGTCCCATCAAACACTGCCAGGGCAGGTACAGCACGGGTTAGATACAGAGTAAAGCTCCCTCAACACTGTCCCATCAAACACTCCCAGGGCAGGTACAGCACGGGTTAGATACAGAGTAAAGCTCCCTCTACACTGTCCCATCAAACACTCCCAGGGCAGGTACAGGGTTAGATACAGAGTAAAGCTCCCTCTACACTGTCCCATCAAACACTGCCAGGGCAGGTACAGGGTGAGATACAGAGTAAAGCTCCCTCTACACTGTCCCGTCAAACACTCCCAGGGCAGGTACAGGGTTAGATACAGAGTAAAGCTCCCTCTACACTGTCCCGTCAAACACTCCCAGGGCAGGTACAGCACGGGTTAGATACAGAGTAAAGCTCCCTCTACACTGTCCCGTCAAACACTCCCAGGGCAGGTACAGCACGGGTTAGATACAGAGTAAAGCTCCCTCTACACTGTCCCATCAAACACTCCCAGGGCAGGTACAGGGTTAGATACAGAGTAAAGCTCCCTCTACACTGTCCCATCAAACACTCCCAGGGCAGGTACAGGGTTAGATACAGAGTAAAGCTCCCTCTACACTGTCCCATCAAACACTCCCAGGGCAGGTACAGCACGGGTTAGATACAGAGTAAAGCTCCCTCTACACTGTCCCATCAAACACTCCCGGGGCAGGTACAGGGTTAGATACAGAGTAAAGCTCCCTCTACACTGTCCCGTCAAACACTCCCAGGGCAGGTACAGGGTTAGATACAGAGTAAAGCTCCCTCTACACTGTCCCATCAAACACTCCCAGGGCAGGTACAGGGTTAGATACAGAGTAAAGCTCCCTCTACACTGTCCCATCAAACACTCCCAGAGCAGGTACAGGGTTAGATACAGAGTAAAGCTCCCTCTATACTGTCCCATCAAACACTCCCGGGGCAGGTACAGGGTTAGATACAGAGTAAAGCTCCCTCTACACTGTCCCATCAAACAGTCCCAGAGCAGGTACAGGGTTAGATACAGAGTAAAGCTCCCTCTACACTGTCCCATCAAACACTCCCAGGGCAGGTACAGGGTTAGATACAGAGTAAAGCTCCCTCTACACTGTCCCATCAAACACTCCCAGGGCAGGTACAGGGTTAGATACAGAGTAAAGCTCCCTCTACACTGTCCCATCAAACACTCCCGGGGCAGGTACAGGGTTAGATACAGAGTAAAGCTCCCTCTACACTGTCCCGTCAAACACTCCCAGGGCAGGTACAGGGTTAGATACAGAGTAAAGCTCCCTCTACACTGTCCCTTCAAACACTCCCAGGGCAGGTACAGGGTTAGATACAGAGTAAAGCTCCCTCTACACTGTCCCTTCAAACACTCCCAGGGCAGGTACAGGGTTAGATACAGAGTAAAGCTCCCTCTACACTGTCCCATCAAACACTCCGGGGCAGGTACAGCACGGGTTAGATACAGAGTAAAGCTCCCTCTACACTGTCCCATCAAACACTCCCAGGGCAGGTACAGCACGGTTAGATACAGAGTAAAGCTCCCTCTACACTGTCCCTTCAAACACTCCCAGGGCAGGTACAGGGTTAGATACAGAGTAAAGCTCCCTCTACACTGTCCCTTCAAACACTCCCAGGGCAGGTACAGGGTTAGATACAGAGTAAAGCTCCCTCTACACTGTCCCGTCAAACATTCTGATCTATCCAGTTGTAGCCAGAGAGTCTCCTGCAACGGTTTCTGTTCCCGTTCCCACACCGTCACCTCTGGAATCCCCCGAGGATCTATCCTCGGCCCCCTCCTCATTTACACGCTGACCGTCAGCGACATCGTCCGAAAACACGAGGTCAGGTTCCACATGTACACTGACGACACCCAGCTCTACCTCACCCCCGTCTCTCTCCATCTCTTCAGTGCCTCTGGTTTCTCACACTGCTTCTCCCACATCCAGTGCTGGATGAGCAGAAATTTCCACCATCTCCAGTTATCCATTCGGAAGATCAAAGCCATCGTCCTCAGCCCTCGCCACTGACTCCATCCCCCTCCCTGGCCACCGTCTGAGGCTGAACCAGCCCGTTCGTGACCTCGGCGTCCTATCTGACCCCGAGATGAGCCTCCGACCCCACATCCTCTCCATCACCGAGACCGCCTACTTCCACCTCCGTAACATCGCCCCCCCTGCCTCAGCCCATCTGCTGCTCAAACCCTCATCCATGCCTCCGTTACCTCCCCTGGCCGATCTCCCATCCTCCACCCTCCTTAAACCTCAGCTCATCTAAAACTCTGCCGCCCCCCCCGTATCCTAACTCGCACCGAGTCCCGTTCACCCATCACCCCCTGCGCTCGCTGATCTACATTGGCTCCCGGTCCGGGAACACCTCGATTCTCATCCTCGTGTTCAAATCCCTCCATGGCCCTCGCCCCCCTCCCTATCTCTGTAACCTCCTCCAGCCCCTACAACCCTCCGAGATCTCTGCGCTCCTCCAATTCTGGCCCCTCGCCCACCCCCGATTTTAATCGGTCCTCCATTGGCGGCCGTGCCTGGGCCGTAAGCTCTGGAATTCCCTCCCTAAACCTCTCCGCCTCTCTCTCCTCCTTTAAGTCCCTCCTTAAAACCTCCCTCTTTGACCCCACTTTCTTCTTCTGTGGCTCGGTCTCAACTTCTGTTCGATAATCGCTCCTGTGAAGGGGCTTGGGACGTTTTACATTCAAGGCGCTATATAAATGCAGGTGGTTTGCTGCTGTTGTTGTATTAAGGTATTCATTCATTATTAATTAATTAACATCGATATTAAGTATAAATAACATACAACAATCAAGGAGACAAGGCCTTAAAATTAGAGCCAGGCCGTTCAGGGGTGATGTCAGCACTTCTTCACACAAAGGGGGGTGACAATCTGGAATTTCCCCCCCCCCAAAAAGGCAGTGGATGCTGGGGGTCAGCGGGAGCTTTCAAGACTGAGAGCGATAGATTTTTGTTGGGAAGGGTATCCAGGGATAAGGAACAAGGCGGGAAAATAGAGTGGAAGTACAGATCAGCCCTGATCTAATTGAAGAGCGGAACAGGCCCGAGGGGCTGAATGGCCTCCTCCTGATCCTAAGTAACAGGCCTGAGGGGCTGAATGGGCCTCCTCCTGTTCCTATGTAACAGGCCCGAGGGGCTGAATGGCCTCCTCCTGATCCTATAGTAACAGGCCCGAGGGGCTGAACGGCCTCCTCCTGATCCTATAGTAACAGGCTCGAGGGGCTGAATGGGCCTCCTCCTGATCCTAAGTAACAGGCCCGAGGGGCTGAATGGGCCTCCTCCTGATCCTAAGTAACAGGCCCGAGGGGCTGAACGGCCTCCTCCTGTTCCTATGTAACAGGCCCGAGGGGCTGAACGGCCTCCTCCTGTTCCTATGTAACAGGCCTGAGGGGCTGAACGGCCTCCTCCTGTTCCTATGTAACAGCCCCGAGGGGCTGAATGGGCCTCTTCCTGATCCTATAGTAACAGGCCCGAGGGGCTGAATGGGCCTCCTCCTGATCCTGTGTAACAGGCCCGAGGGGCTGAATGGGCCTCCTCCTGATCCTAAGTAACAGGCCCGAGGGGCTGAATGGGCCTCCTCCTGATCCTAAGTAACAGGCCCGAGGGGCTGAATGGGCCTCCTCCTGATCCTAAGTAACAGGCCCGAGGGGCTGAACGGCCTCCTCCTGTTCCTATGTAACAGGCCCGAGGGGCTGAACGGCCTCCTCCTGTTCCTATGTAACAGGCCCGAGGGGCTGAATGGGCCTCCTCCTGATCCTAAGTAACAGGCCCGAGGGGCTGAATGGGCCTCCTCCTGATCCTAAGTAACAGGCCCGAGGGGCTGAACGGCCTCCTCCTGTTCCTATGTAACAGGCCCGAGGGGCTGAACGGCCTCCTCCTGTTCCTATGTAACAGGCCTGAGGGGCTGAACGGCCTCCTCCTGTTCCTATGTAACAGGCCCGAGGGGCTGAATGGGCCTCCTCCTGATCCTATAGTAACAGGCCCGAGGGGCTGAATGGGCCTCCTCCTGATCCTAAGTAACAGGCCTGAGGGGCTGAATGGCTTCCTCCTGATCCTGTGTAACAGGCCCGAGGGGCTGAATGGGCCTCCTCCTGTTCCTATAGTAACAGGCCCGAGGGGGGTGAATGGGCCTCCTCCTGATCCTATAGTAACAGGCCCGAGGGGCTGAATGGGCCTCCTCCTGATCCTATGTAACAGGCCCGAGGGGCTGAACGGCCTCCTCCTGATCCTATAGTAACAGGCCCGAGGGGCTGAATGGGCCTCCTCCTGATCCTAAGTAACAGGCCTGAGGGGCTGAATGGCTTCCTCCTGATCCTGTGTAACAGGCCCGAGGGGCTGAATGGGCCTCCTCCTGTTCCTATAGTAACAGGCCCGAGGGGCTGAATGGGCCTCCTCCTGATCCTATGTAACAGGCCCGAGGGGCTGAACGGCCTCCTCCTGTTCCTATAGTAACAGGCCCGAGGGGCTGAATGGCTTCCTCCTGATCCTATAGTAACAGGCCCGAGGGGCTGAATGGGCCTCCTCCTGATCCTATAGTAACAGGCCCGAGGGGCTGAATGGGCCTCCTCCTGATCCTGTGTAACAGGCCCGAGGGGCTGAATGGGCCTCCTCCTGTTCCTATAGTAACAGGCCCGAGGGGCTGAATGGGCCTCCTCCTGATCCTGTGTAACAGGCCCGAGGGGCTGAATGGGCCTCCTCCTGTTCCTATAGTAACAGGCCCGAGGGGCTGAATGGGCCTCCTCCTGTTCCTATAGTAACAGGCCCGAGGGGGGTGAATGGGCCTCCTCCTGATCCTATAGTAACAGGCCCGAGGGGGGTGAATGGGCCTCCTCCTGATCCTGTGTAACAGGCCCGAGGGGGGTGAATGGGCCTCCTCCTGTTCCTATAGTAACAGGCCCGAGGGGTCGAATGGGCCTCTCCTGATCCTGTGTAACAGGCCCGAGGGGGGTGAATGGGCCTCCTCCTGATCCTATAGTAACAGGCCCGAGGGGCTGAATGGCCTCCTCCAGTTCCTATGTAACGGGACAGGAGGCTTTGAATGAGCTGTCCGGACACACAAGGGTTTGGCTTTGCTTTCCTCCTGGGGAAAGCTTGGAGCTGTGTAAATATCGGAATGCCATGGGATATTTTGGTTGGCATGGCTGACTATTTGGCAGGGAGCCCCCTGACGACGCACCAATCATCCCAGGCTGGGGAATACAGATTCCAGAACCAGCCGCGGAGAACATTGGCGGCTTTGAAGGCAAGGAATGGGGACGGGATTCACGTCAAACCACAGAGGCATTCCAGTGCTCACAGACCGACCATGGGAGCAGGGTCACCTCGAGTTTAGTGTTTTTCCAGATCGGGCTGGGGGCTAAATTCTGATCGATCGGCGGTGAGAAGGAAGAGAGGGAGTGAAATGGGGCTAATAATTGGTGGAGGGTCCGGAGTGTGATCAGGGACAGGGACAGTGTAGAGGGAGCTTTACTCTGTATCTAACCCCATCTGTACCTGCCCTGGGAGTGTTTGATGGGACAGTGTAGAGGGAGCTTTACTCTGTATCGAACCCTGTACCTGTCCTGGGAGTGTTTGATGGGACAGTGTAGAGGGAGCTTTACTCTGTATCTAACCCTGTCCCTGCCCTGGGAGTGTTTGATGGGACAGTGTAGAGGGAGCTTTACTCTGTATCTAACCCTGTACCTGCCCTGGGAGTGTTTGACGGGACAGTGTAGAGGGAGCTTTACTCTGTATCTAACCCGTGCTGTACCTGCCCCGGGAGTGTTTGATGGGACAGTGTAGAGGGAGCTTTACTCTGTATCTAACCCTGTCCCTGCCCTGGGAGTGTTTGATGGGACAGTGTAGAGGGAGCTTTACTCTGTATCTAACCCTGTCCCTGCCCTGGGAGTGTTTGATGGGACAGTGTAGAGGGAGCTTTACTCTGTATCTAACCCTGTACCTGCCCTGGGAGTGTTTGACGGGACAGTGTAGAGGGAGCTTTACTCTGTATCTAACCCGTGCTGTACCTGCCCCGGGAGTGTTTGATGGGACAGTGTAGAGGGAGCTTTACTCTGTATCTAACCCTGTCCCTGCCCTGGGAGTGTTTGATGGGACAGTGTAGAGGGAGCTTTACTCTGTATCTAACCCTGTCCCTGCCCTGGGAGTGTTTGATGGGACAGTGTAGAGGGAGCTTTACTCTGTATCTAACCCTGTACCTGCCCTGGGAGTGTTTGACGGGACAGTGTAGAGGGAGCTTTACTCTGTATCTAACCCGTGCTGTACCTGCCCCGGGAGTGTTTGATGGGACAGTGTAGAGGGAGCTTTACTCTGTATCGAACCCTGTACCTGCCCTGGGAGTGTTTGATGGGACAGTGTAGAGGGAGCTTTACTCTGTATCGAACCCTGTACCTGCCCTGGGAGTGTTTGATGGGACAGTGTAGAGGGAGCTTTACTCTGTATCTAACCCTGTACCTGCCCTGGGAGTGTTTGATGGGACAGTGTAGAGGGAGCTTTACTCTGTATCTAACCCGTGCTGTACCTGCCCCGGGAGTGTTTGATGGGACAGTGTAGAGGGAGCTTTACTCTGTATCTAACCCGTGCTGTACCTGCCCCGGGAGTGTTTGATGGGACAGTGTAGATGGAGCTTTACTCTGTATCTAACCCTGTACCTGCCCTGGGAGTGTTTGCTGGGACAGTGTAGATGGAGCTTTACTCTGTATCTAACCCTGTACCTGCCCTGGGAGTGTTTGACGGGACAGTGTAGAGGGAGCTTTACTCTGTATCTAACCCTGTACCTGCCCTGGGAGTGTTTGACGGGACAGTGTAGAGGGAGCTTTACTCTGTATCTAACCCTGTACCTGCCCTGGGAGTGTTTGACGGGACAGTGTAGAGGGAGCTTTACTCTGTATCTAACCCTGTACCTGCCCTGGGAGTGTTTGCTGGGACAGTGTAGATGGAGCTTTACTCTGTATCTAACCCTGTACCTGCCCTGGGAGTGTTTGCTGGGACAGTGTAGAGGGAGCTTTACTCTGTATCGAACCCTGTACCTGCCCTGGGAGTGTTTGACGGGACAGTGTAGAGGGAGCTTTACTCTGTATCTAACCCTGTACCTGCCCTGGGAGTGTTTGATGGGACAGTGTAGAGGGAGCTTTACTCTGTATCTAACCCTGTAACCTGCCCTGGGAGTGTTTGATGGGACAGTGTAGAGGGAGCTTTACTCTGTATCTAACCCTGTACCTGCCCCGGGGAGTGTTTGATGGGACAGTGTAGAGGGAGCTTTACTCTGTATCTAACCCTGTACCTGCCCTGGGAGTGTTTGACGGGACAGTGTAGAGGGAGCTTTACTCTGTATCTAACCCTGTACCTGCCCTGGGAGTGTTTGATGGGACAGTGTAGAGGGAGCTTTACTCTGTATCTAACCCTGTACCTGCCCTGGGAGTGTTTGATGGGACAGTGTAGAGGGAGCTTTACTCTGTATCTAACCCTGTACCTGCCCTGGGAGTGTTTGACGGGACAGTGTAGAGGGAGCTTTACTCTGTATCTAACCCGTGCTGTACCTGCCCCGGGAGTGTTGATGGGACAGTGTAGATGGAGCTTTACTCTGTATCTAACCCTGTACCTGCCCTGGGAGTGTTTGATGGGACAGTGTAGAGGGAGCTTTACTCTGTATCGAACCCTGTACCTGCCCTGGGAGTGTTTGACGGGACAGTGTAGAGGGAGCTTTACTCTGTATCTAACCCTGTACCTGCCCTGGGAGTGTTTGATGGGACAGTGTAGAGGGAGCTTTACTCTGTATCTAACCCTGTACCTGCCCTGGGAGTGTTTGATGGGACAGTGTAGAGGGAGCTTTACTCTGTATCTAACCCTGTACCTGCCCTGGGAGTGTTTGACGGGACAGTGTAGAGGGAGCTTTACTCTGTATCTAACCCGTGCTGTACCTGCCCCGGGAGTGTTTGATGGGACAGTGTAGAGGGAGCTTTACTCTGTATCTAACCCTGTACCTGCCCTGGGAGTGTTTGATGGGACAGTGTAGAGGGAGCTTTACTCTGTATCTAACCCTGTACCTGCCCTGGGAGTGTTTGAAGGGACAGTGTAGAGGGAGCTTTACTCTGTATCTAACCCTGTACCTGCCCTGGGAGTGTTTGACGGGACAGTGCAGAGGGAGCTTTACTCTGTATCTAACCCTGTACCTGCCCCGGGAGTGTTTGACGGGACAGTGTAGAGGGAGCTTTACTCTGTATCTAACCCTGTACCTGCCCTGGGAGTGTTTGATGGGACAGTGTAGAGGGAGCTTTACTCTGTATCTAACCCGTGCTGTACCTGCCCCGGGAGTGTTTGATGGGACAGTGTAGAGGGAGCTTTACTCTGTATCTAACCCTGTACCTGCCCTGGGAGTGTTTGATGGGACAGTGTAGAGGGAGCTCTACTCTGTATCTAACCCGTGCTGTACCTGCCCCGGGAGTGTTTGATGGGACAGTGTAGAGGGAGCTTTACTCTGTATCTAACCCGGTACCTGCCCTGGGAGTGTTTGATGGGACAGTGTAGAGGGAGCTTTACTCTGTATCTAACCCGGTACCTGCCCTGGGAGTGTTTGATGGGACAGTGTAGAGGGAGCTTTACTCTGTATCTAACCCGTGCTGTACCTGCCCTGGGAGTGTTTGATGGGACAGTGTAGAGGGAGCTTTACTCTGTATCTAACCCGTGCTGTACCTGCCCTGGGAGTGTTTGATGGGACAGTGTAGAGGGAGCTTTACTCTGTATCTAACCCTGTCCCTGCCCCGGGAGGGTTTGATCAATGTCAGGATGACCTTGCAATCTCCAGATCAGACGCCACCTCAGCAAATACACTAATTCTGCTTCCTTCACACTCCTCATATTACAGCCAGTGAAGTATTTTTGAAGTGTAGTCACTGTTGTAATGTAGGAAACGCAGCAGCCAATTGCGCACAGCAAGATCCCACAAACAGCAATGTGATTATGACCAGATCATCTGTTTTTTGGTGATGTTGGTTGAGGGATAAATATCGGCCCCAGGACACCGGGGAGAACTCCCCCCTGCTCTTCCTCCAATAACGTGGGATCTTTCTTGTCCACCTGAGAGGGGGCAGACGGGGCCTCGGTTTAACGTCTCATCCGAAAGACGGCACCTCCGACAGTGCAGCACTCCCTCGGTACCGGCACTGGGGAGTGTCGGCCTGGATTTTGCGCTCGAGTCTCTGGAGTGGGGGCTCGAACCCACGACCTTCTGACTCAGAGGTGAGAGGGAGAGACGCCCACTGAGTCATGGCCGACACTGAGTCAAGACTGAGGCCAATGGGACAATGCTCACCTCTGTCTGTTGGCTGTGACTGTCTTACGTGAGATGTGTTCGGACGCCTTGAACAGTCTCCCTGGTGGGCCCGAGCCCACAGCACAATTAATTTGGTTCCCATCCACTGCCGGCCTGGACGTTTGTTTACGGATAATCTCCAAGCCTCCAAAACATCTGGAAACTCGATGCAAAACAAACTGACTGTCAGCCAAGAATCACAGCCCGAGGCGCCTGTTTCGGGGCTCCTTGAACCCAGGACAAAGTGCTCCAGTCAGGAAGGCTTCATTACTACCAGAGGGCCAAGGCCCGAGGTAAAGCTTGAGGCCTAGTCCTGCGCTCGGCCTACGCCAGGCATCGGCCTAATTGATTTTATGTGGGGTTGGGGCACAGAGATAGGGAGAGGGGTCACAGAGATAGGGTGAGGGGTCACAGAGATAGGGTGAGGGGTCACAGAGATAGGGAGAGGGGGCACAGAGATAGGGTGAGGGGTCACAGAGATAGGGGTGAGGGGTCACAGAGATAGGGAGAGGGTCACAGAGAGAGGGAGAGGGGTCACAGAGAGAGGGAGGGGGGGTCACAGAGAGAGGGAGGGGGGTCACAGAGAGAGGGAGGGGGTCACAGAGAGAGGGAGGGGGTCACAGAGAGAGGGAGGGGGTCACAGAGAGAGGGGGTCACAGAGAGAGGGAGGGGGTCACAGAGAGAGGGAGGGGGGTCACAGAGAGAGGGAGGGGGGTCACAGAGAGAGGGAGAGGGGTCACAGAGAGAGGGAGAGGGGTCACAGAGAGAGGGAGGGGGTCACAGAGAGAAGGAGAGGGGTCACAGAGAGAGGGAGAGGGGTCACAGAGAGAGGGAGGGGGTCACAGAGAGAGGGAGGGGGGTCA
>NW_027138886.1:0-31511 GCF_035084215.1 Heptranchias perlo | reverse complement strand
TGGGGGAGGGGGAGAGGGAGATGGGGAGGGGGAGAGAGAGAGGGAGATGGGGAGGGGGAGAGAGAGAGGGAGATGGGGAGGGGGAGAGAGAGAGGGAGATGGGGAGGGGGAGAGAGAGAGGGAGATGGGGAGGGGGAGAGAGAGAGGGAGATGGGGGAGAGGGAGATGGGGAGGGGGAGAGAGAGAGGGAGATGGGGAGGGGGAGAGAGAGAGGGAGATGGGGAGGGGGAGAGAGAGAGGGAGATGGGGAGGGGGGAGAGAGAGAGGGAGATGGGGAGGGGGAGAGAGAGAGGGAGATGGGGAGGGGGAGAGAGAGAGGGAGATGGGGAGGGGGAGAGAGAGAGGGAGATGGGGAGGGGGAGAGAGAGAGGGAGATGGGGAGGGGGAGAGAGAGAGGGAGATGGGGAGGGGGAGAGAGAGAGGGAGATGGGGAGGGGGAGAGAGAGAGGGAGATGGGGAGGGGGAGAGAGAGAGGGAGATGGGGAGGGGGAGAGAGAGAGGGAGATGGGGAGGGGGAGAGAGAGAGGGAGATGGGGAGGGGGGAGAGAGAGAGGGAGATGGGGAAGGGGGGAGAGAGAGAGGGAGATGGGGAAGGGGGGAGAGAGAGAGAGGGAGATGGGGAAGGGGGGAGAGAGAGAGAGGGAGATGGGGAAGGGGGGTGAGAGAGAGAGGAAGATGGGAGATGGGGGAAGGGGAGGGGGAGGGAGGGGGAGATGGGGGAGGGGGAGGGAGGGGGAGATGGGGGAAGGGGAGGGGGAGGGAGGGGGAGATGGGGGAAGGGGAGGGGGAGGGAGGGGGAGATGGGGAAGGGGAGGGGGAGGGAGGGGGAGATGGGGGAGGGGGAGGGAGGGGGAGATGGGGGAAGGGGAGGGGGAGGGAGGGGGAGATGGGGGAGGGGGAGGGAGGGGGAGATGGGGGAAGGGGAGGGGGAGGGAGGGGGAGATGGGGGAAGGGGAGGGGGAGGGGGAGAGAGGGGGAGATGGGGGAAGGGGAGGGGGAGAGAGAGGGAGATGGGGGAAGGGGAGAGAGGGATGGAGGGGGAGAGAGGGATGGAGGGGGATAGAGGGGGGTGGAGGGATAGAGGGATGGAGGGGGATAGAGGGATGGAGGGGGATAGAGGGATGGAGGGGGATAGAGGGATGGAGGGGGATAGAGGGGGGGGTGGAGGGATAGAGGGGGGGTAGAGGGATAGATGGGGGGTAGAGGGATGGGGGGGAGAGGGATCGAGGGGGAAGGGGAGAGAGGGGGAGGGAGAGAGAGAGGGGGAGGGAGAGAGAGAGAGAGGAGGGAGGGAGGGAGGGAGGGAGAGAGAGAGAGAGGAGGGAGGGAGGGAGGGAGGGAGTGAGAGAGATGGGGGAAGGGGGGGAGGGGGAGGGAGGGGGAAGAGAGAGAGGGATCGAGGTGGGGAGAGGGAGTGATAGAGATGGATCGAGATAGAGGTTGGGAGAGAGGGATGGATAGAAATAGATGGTGAGAGGGATATAGATGGAGGGAGAGGGTGGGAATGAGAGAGAGGAAATGAGAGATGGGAGGGAGGGAGGGAGAGATGGGAGGGAGAGATGGAGGGAGGGAGGGAGAGATGGGAGGGAGAGATGGGAGGGAGGGAGGGAGAGATGGGAGGGAGGGAGGGAGAGATGGGAGGGAGGGAGGGGAGAGAGGGGAGGAGGGATGGGAGGGAGAGATGGGTGGGAGGGAGAGATGGGTGGGAGGGAGGGAGGGAGGGTGGGAGGGAGAGATGGGTGGGAGGGAGGGAAGGAGGGAGAGATGGGAGGGAGGGAGAGATGGGAGGGAGAGATGGGAGGGAGGGAGAGATGGGAGAGATGGGAGGGAGGGAGGGAGAGATGGGAGGGAGGGAGAGATGGATGGGAGAGATGGGAGGGGTGGAGGGAGGGGGAGAGGGATGGGGATGGAGGAAAATGGAGAGGGTGGGTGGGGGTGGGGGATAGAGGGAGGGGGATAGAGGGAGGGATGGAGGGAGAGGGAGGGAGTGAGAGTGATGGAGGGAGGGAGTGGGATGAAGGTAGAGATTGGTAAAGGGAGTGTGAAAGAGAGGGAGTGAGTGAGAGAGAGAGGGAGTGAGAGAGAGAGGGAGTGAGAGAGATGTTACTGGACAGGGATCAGGAGCAGGAACCCTCCCTAACTCGGATATTATCCCTTTTACCCTCCCCAGCTGAGATCTGTGAACACAGCAGGATCGGGATTGGGACTCAGCTCTCCGTCTTGCTCAGTATCCCACTGTCTGATATATTTCCCGAGTCAGCCTGTCAGGCGATGCTGTGACTGTGGAGTTTGTGAGGCTGTTCCTCCAGCTCTGCCTGATATCCTGGAATGTCCTGGGGTCAGGTCCGGGTTGATTGGGAGGCTGGAACCAGGACATGAGTAGTTTGTGTCGGTTACTTGTCCCTGGGGAATTCTGAGGGTGACTTTGAGTTTTTAAAATGTTTAACATCTTCTCTTAAAGATTCTGATGGTCAAGGAATCGCCAGATCTTCCCCCACATTCCCGGAATCTTCCCCCACATTCCCGGAATCTTCCCCCACATTCCCGGAATCTTCCCCACATTCCCGGATCTCCCCCCACATTCCCAGATCTCTCCCCACATTCCGGATCTCTTCCACATTCCCGGATCTCTCCCCACATTCCCAGATCTTCCCCCACATTCCCAGATCTCTCCCACATTACTGGATTTGCCCCCACATTCCCAGATCTACCTTTACATTCCCAGATCTATCCCCACATTCGCAAATCTGACCCATACTCCCAGATATGACCCACATTCCCGGACCGCCCGTCTGTTAAAGGATCAAACCATCTGTTCCCGGATCAAATCGCCTGTTCCCGGATCACCTGCCTGTTTCCGGATCGCTCACCTGTCCCCAGATAAAACCATCTGTTCCTGGAAAAAAAAAACCTTTTCCTGGATCGCCTGCCTGTTTCGGATCGCTCACCTGTTCCCGGATAAAACCATCTGTTCCCAGATCGCTCACCTGTTCCCGGATAAAACCATCTGTTCCCAGATCGGCCGCCTGTTAAAGGATCAAACTGTCTGTTTCGTTCGGATTGCTCACTTGTTCCTGGATCGCCCATCTGTTCCCGGATTGTCCGTCTGTTCCCGGATTGTCCGTCTGTTCCCGGATTGTCCTTCTTCCCGGACCGCCCGTCTGTTCCCGGATCAAACCATCTGTTCCCGGATCAAACCATCTGTTCCCGGACCGCCCGTCTGTTCCCGAATCAAACCGCCTGTTCCCGGACCGCCCGCCTGTTCCCGGATTTCCATGATTGCCCGGAGGATGTGTTCAGAGATCCTGGTCCAAGATTAGCAGATGAGACGCAGCGCTCCCCACACAGAGAGTGAGGGGCGGGAGTGCGAGGGGGAGGAGCGGGGGAGCTGGGGGAGGAGGTGGGGCTGGACTCCTCCACTCTCCACCCTATCCCAGGGGAGACTCCGGTGTTTATCTTCCCCGGGGATCTGACCTTCCAGGCGGACGACAGAGGCACCACAAGCAGGTCTTAACCTTGTACAATCCCTTCACCTTCCAGCTCAGGTTCAAAGGTGAGAGGCGGTTAATAATAGTCAGGACCTGATGGAAGGTGGTGGTGGGGTCGGGGAGATTGTGATTTAACTGGAATGGAATTACCGTTCACCGGGTACCTCGGGGCGGGGGGTAAACCCTGAGCCATTGGACCAGCCGGGGCAGCAGTGGGGGTGAGACAACGTCCCTCAGTTCCCCGGGGACAGCGAGAAACAAACTTTATCCACAGGGCCTTCACCACCTCGGGACGTCCCAAAGCACCTCGCAGCCAATGGAGTACTTTGTTTTTTGAAGTGCGGTCACTGTTGTAATGTAGGAAACGCGGCAGGCAATTTGCGCACAGCAAGATCCCACACACAGCAATGTGATAATGACCAGATCATCTGTTTTTTAGTGATGTTGGTTGAGGGATAAATATTGGTCCCAGGACACCGGGGAGAACTCCCCCTGCTCGTCTTCCAATAGTGGCCGTGGGATCTTTTACATCCACCTGAGACGGCAGACGGGGCCTCGGTTTAATGTCTCATCTAAAAAATGGCATCTCCGCAGTGCGGCGCTCCCTCAGTACTGACCCTCCGACAGTGCGGCGCTCCCTCAGTACTGACCCTCCGACAGTGCAGCACTCCCTCAGTACTGACCCTCCGACAGTGCGGCGCTCCCTCAGTACTGTCCCTCCGACAGTGCGGCGCTCCCTCAGTACTGACCCTCCGACAGTGCGGCGCTCCCTCAGTACTGACCCTCCGACAGTGCGGCGCTCCCTCAGTACTGACCCTCCGACAGTGCGGCGCTCTCTCAGTACTGACCCTCCGACAGTGCGGCGCTCCCTCAGTACTGACCCTCCGACAGTGCGGCGCTCCCTCAGTACTGACCCTCCGACAGTGCGGCGCTCCCTCAGTACTGACCCTCCGACAGTGCGGCGCTCCCTCAGTACTGACCCTCCGACAGTGCAGCACTCCCTCAGTACTGACCCTCCGACAGTGCGGCGCTCCCTCAGTACTGCCCCTCCGACAGTGCGGCGCTCCCTCAGCGCTGACCCCTCCGACAGTGCGGCGCTCCCTCAGCGCTGACCCTCCGACAGTGCGGCGCTCCCTCAGTACTGACCCTCCGACAGTGCGGCGCTCCCTCAGTACTGACCCTCCGACAGTGCGGCGCTCCCTCAGTACTGACCCTCCGACAGTGCGGCGCTCCCTCAGTACTGACCCTCCGACAGTGCGGCGCTCCCTCAGTACTGACCCTCCGACAGTGCAGCACTCCCTCAGTACTGACCCTCCGACAGTGCGGCGCTCCCTCAGTACTGCCCTCCGACAGTGCGGCGCTCCCTCAGCGCTGACCCTCCGACAGTGCGGCGCTCCCTCAGCGCTGACCCTCCGACAGTGCGGCGCTCCCTCAGTACTGACCCTCCGACAGTGCGGCGCTCCCTCAGTACTGACCCTCCGACAGTGCGGCGCTCCCTCAGTACTGACCCTCCGACAGTGCGGCGCTCCCTCAGTACTGACCCTCCGACAGTGCAGCGCTCCCTCAGTACTGACCCTCCGACAGTGCAGCGCTCCTCAGTACTGACCCTCCGACAGTGCAGCGCTCCCTCAGTACTGACCCTCCGACAGTGCGGCGTCAACCCATGACCTTCTGACTCAGAGGTGAGAGTGTTCCCCCCCCCCGCACTGAGCCATGGCCGTTGTAGGGAGCTCCTGATCACTATCCAGTGACTCCTGCAAGTGACAGAGGTGGGGTTGGGCGTGAGGGAGGAGGGAGGAGGGTGGGGGGTGAGGGAGGAGAATAAAGAGGGGGGAGAGGAGGGGTGAGGAAGTAGGAGTGAGATGGGGGGGTGGAGAGGGAGGGATTTTCCCCGACACCCTGTGATTTGCCCCGATCTCTTGTGCTTTCTCACCAGTTCTCTGTACGGCTCCTCATAGGTACTCGGTGCTGGAATCTGAAGGAAGCCTCAAACCTCAGTCCTGCCTCGATATGTGAGTTTGCTTCACCTCCTCAATCCATTCTTCCACTCCTTAAGGTGCTGACTGTCGCTGGGGTTCAGGCCCATGAGCGCCCACCCCGGGCACAGGCCCATGGGCGCCCACCCCCCGGGGCACAGGCCCATGGGCGCCAACCCCCGGGGCACAGGCCCATGGGCGCCCACCCCCCGGGGCACAGGCCCATGGGCGCCCACCCCCCGGGGCACAGGCCCATGGGCGCCCACCCCCCGGGGCACAGGCCCATGGGCGCCCACCCCCCGGGGCACAGGCCCATGGGCGCCCACCCCCGGGGCACAGGCCCATGGGGGCCCACGCCCGGGGCACAGGCCCATGGGCGCCCACCCCTGGGGCACAGGCCCATGGGCGCCCACCCCCAGGGCACAGGCCCATGGGCGCCCACCCCCGGGGCACAGGCCCATGGGTACTCACCACACTCTGCTACTATACCTCAGTGCTCCTTCTCTGTGTGTGAGCCCAGACAGTGATTGTCAGTTGGCTGTTTGACAGTGGAGGGCATCACAGTCACACCTGATCCTGTTGTCACCCAATGGTCTCTAGGCTCCCCCCCCCGCCCTTGTTGGGTCTCTAGGCTCCCCGCCCCCGCCCCCCCCCCCGCCCCGCCCCGCCCCACCCTGCCCCCCACCACCCTGCCTCCCACCACCCTTGTTGGGTCTCTAGGCTCACCCTGTATTTTTAGAACCCAATTCCAGTTATTTTTCATTGTCTTCTGGAATCTGCCCAGGCCCCTCACCCATGTACTCACCCTCCCAGTGGGGCAAAATATAGGGGCAGAAACCAGAATCCTAACCAGCAGCAGCTTGGTTTGATGGGACAGTGTAGAGGGAGCTTTACTCTGTATCTAACCCTGTACCTGCCCTGGGAGTGTTTGATGGGACAGTGTAGAGGGAGCTTTACTCTGTATCTAACCCTGTACCTGCCCTGGGTGTGTTTGATGGGACAGTGTAGAGGGAGCTTTACTCTGTATCTAACCCTGTACCTGCCCTGGGAGTGTTTGATGGGACAGTGTAGAGGGAGCTTTACTCTCTATCTAACCCTGTACCTGCCCTGGGAGTGTTTGATGGGACAGTGTGGAGGGAGCTTTACTCTGTATCTAACCCGTGCTGTACCTGCCCTGGGAGTGTTTGATGGGACAGTGTAGAGGGAGCTTTACTCTCTATCTAACCCTGTACCTGCCCTGGGAGTGTTTGATGGGACAGTGTAGAGGGAGCTTTACTCTGTATCTAACCCGTGCTGTCCCTGCCCTGGGAGTGTTTGACAGGAGACTGATGTGCTATTTTATTCCCAGTGTTGTTCGATGCACAGATATCCGAGCCAGTCAGTACGGGATTGTGCATTGGTTTCGGATCGAGGTGTCTGAAGATGGCGGCAGGAAACCCTTAGGGAGCAAGAATATCCCGGCTGTGCTTCTTGAGACGAAAGGATCGGAACAGACTGACCAGGCGAAGAAGCTTTCGAAGGAATATACCGACCGGTCTTTGCCACAGCCTGTGCCTGTGTGCCGGGGTATGTTGGCAGAAGTCAATGGGCACCAGTTCATCCCTCACCCCTCCTGCTCCCCCCGACCCCTCTTAACGCCTTCTCCCTCCCCCCGCCTCAGACTGAACTCTTCATTTCCTCACGTTTATTCCCTTCCTTCCCACCCCCTGTGCTCGCTGACCTACATCGGCTCCCGGTCCAGGAACACCTCGATTTTAAAATTCTCATCCTTATTTTCAAATCCCTCCGTGGCCCTCGCCCCCCTCCCTATCTCTGTAACCCCCTCCCCCCCGAGATCTCTGCGCTCCTCCAATTCTGGCCTCTTGCTCATCCCCGATTTCCATCGCTCCACCATTGGCGGCCGTGCCTTCAGCTGCCTGGCCCCTAAGCTCTGGAATTCCCTCCCTAAACCTCTCCGCCTCTCTCTCCTCAAGACCCTCCCTCTTTGACCAAGCTTTTGGTCACCTGTCCTAATATCTCATGTGGCTCGGTGTCAATTTTTGTTTGATAATCGCTCCTGTGAAGCGCCTCAGGAGGTTTTACTACGTTAAAGGCGCTATATAAATGCAGGTTGTTGTTGGGGACACGGTGCCGGCAGGGTGTGAGTCCAGATAGTGAGTGCCAGTCGGCTGTTTGACTGTGCGGGGCATCACTACCTTTACCCATTGCCCTTTGCTGGGGTCAGCAGGTGACCCTCTGTACGGTGAACCTGATGATTTGAGAGTGCTGCTCGATACTCCTTCTGGCTGATTTATACACGTTTTTTCCCAATGAAATGTTTCCCTCCTCTCACCTGCTCTCTTGCCTCCCCCCAGGCCACCAGCCTCCTTTGGCTCTCTTCGCCCTCTGTGTAGTGCTTGGGATCGTCTGTGTTATCTTCCTGATCCTGCCTCGTGAGGGCCAGTCTAGCCCATTGGTCCCAGTCTATCTGCACGTCACAGTCACTCAGAAACTGGTGGCAGCGTATGTCCTGGGTGAGTATTGGATTCCCAAGGTTACAGGGGAGGGTTGGACAGGGCCTGGTGTTTCCCACACCTGGACAAGCAGCTCGGTCTCACATAGGTACTGGCCCCAGCGGCCCAACAAATCAGGAGCTCACTTGGGGGGAATCACAGACCCCCCCCCCGTCCCATCACCGTGTGAGGGAATCACAGACACAGACCCCCCGTCCCATCACCGTGAGGGGGAATCACAGACACAGACCCCCGTCCCATCACCGTGAGGGGGAATCACAGACACAGACCCCCGTCCCATCACCGTGAGGGGGAATCACAGACACAGACCCCCCGTCCCATCACCGTGTGGGGGAATCACAGACACAGACCCCCCGTCCCATCACCGTGTGGGGGAATCACAGACACAGACCCCCCGTCCCATCACCGTGTGGGGAATCACAGACACAGACCCCCCGTCCCATCACCGTGTGGGGGAATCACAGACACAGACCCCCGTCCCATCACCGTGTGGGGGAATCACAGACACAGACCCCCGTCCCGTCACCGTGTGGGGGAATCACAGACACAGACCCCCCGTCCCATCACCGTGTGGGGGAATCACAGACACGGACCCCCGTCCCATCACCGTGTGGGGGAATCACAGACACAGACCCCCGTCCCATCACCGTGTGGGGGGAATCACAGACACAGACCCCCGTCCCGTCACCGTGTGGGGGAATCACAGACACAGACCCCCCGTCCCATCACCGTGTGGGGGAATCACAGACACAGACCCCCCCGTCCCATCACCGTGTGGGGGAATCACAGACACAGACCCCCCGTCCCATCACCGTGTGGCCCGTTTCCCATTCCTTCTCCGGGACTGAGTCGTGGGTTATAATTGTGGCCTTAGGGAGAATGTTGGATCGGTGAAGGGAGGAGACAGGGAGACAGGGACCGTGTGAATTCTAAATGTTTGTGTTTCCGTTTCTAACAGGTCTGGTTACCATGGTGCTGCTCTGGGGCTAACACAAGGGACGGATAATTCGAGAGGAACAGCACCTATCAGGAACTGGGAACGTGGAGCCCGGAGACGGCGGGAATACAGTGCAGTCCCCTCCTCCGACATTACCGACCTGCCCTGACTGTTCGAGAGTCTCTCACTGCCAGCAGCACCCTGAGTTTGCTGGAATGAGCCGGAGGTTTCTGCCTGATTCTCTCACTCCCTCGGTGTTTGAGACACCCAGAGCTCCGAGGCAGCAGACGTTGAGAGCCTGGGTATCACGGTGGGCTGACACAGGCTGGTCTGTCTGTACTGGCAGTGATAGGTGGCTGAGTGGCAGTGGTTTTATTCTCAGTCTGTGCATCTCATTAAACTGGGAAATAAATTAATGAAGGATTTTTCAAAAAGTACTTTTTGGATTTATTTCACGAGCAAAAGCAGGTGGGCGGGACAATCGGACACGTCTTTCAAAGCTGGCACAGGCAGGACGGGCTAAATGGTCTCCTGTACTGCAAGATTCCATACAAACTCAGAGCCAGGGTACAGGGTCCCACTCCACAGACTGGAGCGGGGGGGCCGGGGCCGGGGCCGGGGCCGGCGCGCTGTCGGAGGGGCCGCGGGGGCGCCGCGCTGTCGGAGGGTCGGGGCCGCGGGAGCGCCGCGCTGTCGGAGGGTCGGGGCCGCGGGAGCGCCGCGCTGTCGGGGGGGCCGTTAAACCGAGGTCCTGTCTGCCCTCTCAGGTGGATGTAAAAGATGAAACGGCGACTATTTCGAAGAAGAGCAGGGGGAGTTCTCCCCGGTGTCCTGGGGCCAAACATTTACCCGTCAACCAACATCACTAAAAAAAAATGATCTGGTCATTATCACATTGCTGTTTGTGGGATCTTGCTGTGCGCAAATTGGCTGCCACATTTCCTACATTACAACAGTGACTACACTTCAGAAATACTTCATTGTCTGAAAAGCCCTTTGGGACGTCCTGAGATCATGAAAGGGGTGATAGAGACGGGAAGGTGAATGTCTGGGGGTTTAGGAGATACCTTATTTGGTTCCTGTGCCCTTTGGGGGTCTCGGACTCCTGATCACTGACCACCCCCCCCTGCTGTCAATCCTGATCATTGGGAGCACCATCGCTCAATGAGTGAAGGTCTCCGGAGTTGGGGGAAGAAAAATAAAATCCAGAGTCAGGTTTTTGTCTCAGGCTCCAGTTCAATTTTAATGAAATGCTTTGTTGATCAGTCACTGGTACAATACCCGGCAGAAAGGGACGCTCCCTGAATTATCTCACACAAATAGTGTTCAAACAAGTTTGCTTTTCCCCCCCAAACACACTCTCCCTCTACAGAGACACTGGTCAACCACCCGTCACATGGCAGCTTGTAGACAGAATCAACCCTTAGAAATCATACAACATTCAATCGAGAGAGAGAGAGGCTAAATAGTCGCCAGAAAGGTCAAATCATGTCAACTACTGAATAAAAAGTTATATTTTAAAAACCCAAATCTGCATGCAAGTTTTTTTTTTAAAAGAATAATTAAAGGTGGAGAGTGAGTGAGATACGGAGAAGTGTGGAGTGGGCACAGAGCCAGACGGTCATTAAACCACCACCTTTTCCACAATAAAAATACAAACCAGTGATGTGGAATTTCTCCCTCCAGTACTGGGCCCGATTTCACCCCGTTCCCCAGGCCGGGCCCGGTGGCACCAGGAGAGGCCCAACATAGACAGAGTCCTCTGCTACTACCCAGCAGGCTGGGGCTGACGGGTAAGGGACTGAGAAAATACAGAGCAAATTGCACCCCCCCCCCCAGTCTTTTAGCCAGGCTGATCTGTAATCTATGAACTCTCCCTTCCCTCCAAATCCCCCATCCTACACATGCTCCCTCCTCCTGGTGCTAAAGTCAGAACTCTGCTCTGTCTCCATCTCTCTATCTCCTCTCCAACTCATTCCCTCGCTCTTCCCTTTCTCCTTCAATCTGCAGGCTCCCCACTCCTCCCTGGGGTGCGGGTCCCACAGACACCGACTCTCCCTGGGGTGCGGGTCCCACAGACACCGACTCTCCCTGGGGTGCGGGTCCCACAGACACCGACTCTCCCTGGGGTGCGGGTCCCACAGACACCGACTCTCCCTGGGGTGCGGGTCCCACAGACACCGACTCTCCCTGGGGTGCGGGTCCCACAGACACCGACTCTCCCTGGGGTGCGGGTCCCACAGACACCGACTCTCCCTGGGGTGCGGGTCCCACAGACACCGACTCTCCCTGGGGTGCGGGTCCCACAGACACCGACTCTCCCTGGGGTGCGGGTCCCACAGACACCGACTCTCCCTGGGGTGCGGGTCCCACAGACACCGACTCTCCCTGGGGTGCGGGTCCCACAGACACCGACTCTCCCTGGGGTGCGGGTCCCACAGACACCGACTCTCCCTGGGGTGCGGGTCCCACAGACACCGACTCTCCCTGGGGTGCGGGTCCCACAGACACCGACTCTCCCTGGGGTGCGGGTCCCACAGACACCGACTCTCCCTGGGGTGCGGGTCCCACAGACACCGACTCTCCCTGGGGTGCGGGTCCCACAGACACCGACTCTCCCTGGGGTGCGGGTCCCACAGACACCGACTCTCCCTGGGGTGCGGGTCCCACAGACACCGACTCTCCCTGGGGTGCGGGTCCCACAGACACCGACTCTCCCTGGGGTGCGGGTCCCACAGACACCGACTCTCCCTGGGGTGCGGGTCCCACAGACACCGACTCTCCCTGGGGTGCGGGTCCCACAGACACCGACTCTCCCTGGGGTGCGGGTCCCACAGACACCGACTCTCCCTGGGGTGCGGGTCCCACAGACACCGACTCTCCCTGGGGTGCGGGTCCCACAGACACCGACTCTCCCTGGGGTGCGGGTCCCACAGACACCGACTCTCCCTGGGGTGCGGGTCCCACAGACACCGACTCTCCCTGGGGTGCGGGTCCCACAGACACCGACTCTCCCTGGGGTGCGGGTCCCACAGACACCGACTCTCCCTGGGGTGCGGGTCCCACAGACACCGACTCTCCCTGGGGTGCGGGTCCCACAGACACCGACTCTCCCTGGGGTGCGGGTCCCACAGACACCGACTCTCCCTGGGGTGCGGGTCCCACAGACACCGACTCTCCCTGGGGTGCGGGTCCCACAGACACCGACTCTCCCTGGGGTGCGGGTCCCACAGACACCGACTCTCCCTGGGGTGCGGGTCCCACAGACACCGACTCTCCCAGGGGTGCGGGTCCCACAGACACCGACTCTCCCTGGGGTGCGGGTCCCACAGACACCGACTCTCCCTGGGGTGCGGGTCCCACAGACACCGACTCTCCCTGGGGTGCGGGTCCCACAGACACCGACTCTCCCAGGGGTGCGGGTCCCACAGACACCGACTCTCCCTGGGGTGCGGGTCCCACAGACACCGACTCTCCCTGGGGTGCGGGTCCCACAGACACCGACTCTCCCTGGGGTGCGGGTCCCACAGACACCGACTCTCCCTGGGGTGCGGGTCCCACAGACACCGACTCTCCCTGGGGTGCGGGTCCCACAGACACCGACTCTCCCTGGGGTGCGGGTCCCACAGACACCGACTCTCCCTGGGGTGCGGGTCCCACAGACACCGACTCTCCCTGGGGTGCGGGTCCCACAGACACCGACTCTCCCTGGGGTGCGGGTCCCACAGACACCGACTCTCCCTGGGGTGCGGGTCCCACAGACACCGACTCTCCCTGGGGTGCGGGTCCCACAGACACCGACTCTCCCTGGGGTGCGGGTCCCACAGACACCGACTCTCCCTGGGGTGCGGGTCCCACAGACACCGACTCTCCCTGGGGTGCGGGTCCCACAGACACCGACTCTCCCTGGGGTGCGGGTCCCACAGACACCGACTCTCCCTGGGGTGCGGGTCCCACAGACACCGACTCTCCCTGGGGTGCGGGTCCCACAGACACCGACTCTCCCTGGGGTGCGGGTCCCACAGACACCGACTCTCCCTGGGGTGCGGGTCCCACAGACACCGACTCTCCCTGGGGTGCGGGTCCCACAGACACCGACTCTCCCTGGGGTGCGGGTCCCACAGACACCGACTCTCCCTGGGGTGCGGGTCCCACAGACACCGACTCTCCCTGGGGTGCGGGTCCCACAGACACCGACTCTCCCTGGGGTGCGGGTCCCACAGACACCGACTCTCCCTGGGGTGCGGGTCCCACAGACACTTCACCCATCACCCCCTGTGCTCACTGACCTACATTGGCTCCCGGTCCGGGAACACCTCGATTTAAAAAAATTCTCCATCCTTGTTTTCAAATCCCTCCATGGCCCTCGCCCCCCCTCCCGATCTCTGTAACCTCCTCCAGCCCCTACAACCCTCCGAGATCTCTGCGCTCCTCCAATTCTGGCCTCTTGCGCATCCCCGATTTCCATCACTCCACCATTGGCGGCCGTGCCTTCAGCTGCCTCGGCCCCTAAGCTCTGGAATTCCCTCCCTAAACCTCTCCGCCTCTCTCTTAAACCTCCCTCTTTGACCGAGCTTTTGGTCACCTGTCCTAATATCTCCTTCTGTGGCTCGGTATCAAATTTTGTTTGATAATCGCTCCTGTGAAGCGCCTTGGGACGTTTTACTCCGTTAAAGGCGCTATGTAAATGCAGGTTGTTGAGCCAATTTGTGACCAGCCAGTGCTAGAAGTTGGTTAGAAATGTTCATTTGAACCAAAACAAAATACACACGCACAAGAAATAATATTCCAAAATTAAAGGTTATAGTTTGTGAAAATTTCCCAGCGGTGGGTTTAAATTAACCACCATTTACTGATTGGTTACCAGGCCGGGAAAGAGAGTCTAGACCATTCTTAAAGCTGTACTGTCCCCGAATGCACATTTAAATTGGACACCTGCAAATTATTCATCCTCTCCCCATCAATGAACTTGTGTTTAATCCAGAAAAAAGATTTATTTAAAATATGCAATTTTGCATCGTCTTGAATTTATTTGGAAACAGCTCCACCTGGTGCCTGTGTTTGGCACGGTTCCGAGGGCTCAATAATTAAACTCCCGGAGTGGGACCGGGAGACACGGAGCGGGAGATCACCGCCCGGTGTGGGACCGGGAGACACGGAGCGGGAGATCACCGCCCGGTGTGGGACCGGGAGACGCGGAGCGGGAGATCACCGCCCGGTGTGGGACCGAGAGACACGGAGCAGGAGATCACCGCCCGGTGTGGGACCGAGAGACACGGAGCGGGAGATCACCGCCCGGAGTGGGACCGAGACGCGGAGCGGGAGATCACCGCCCGGTGTGGGACCGAGACGCGGAGCGGGAGATCACCGCCCGGTGTGGGACCGAGAGACACGGAGCGGGAGATCACCGCCCGGTGTGGGACCGAGAGACACGGAGCGGGAGATCACCGCCCGGTGTGGGACCGAGAGACACGGAGCGGGAGATCACCGCCCGGTGTGGGACTGAGAGACACCGAGCCTTGATGTAATGAGCAGAAAGCTGAGCCAGGGTCTCCTGCCCAACATCTGCCTTGCACCATCACTCCCACTCTCCTGCTTGCCTGACACGAGCCCTTCTCCCCTCTCCCGATTACAGAGTGACCCCAGTAACAGGGGAGGGATGGGCTCAGTGAGGGGGCGACAAGGGACACAGAGAAGGGCATTTATTTATTTTTTAAGTTCAAAAGTTAAGATTTTGATCTTAGAAACGTTTCTGCTCACAGATTAAGTAAAAATTTTCACCAAGGGCAAGAAAACAATGAAGTTATAGCTGGAAACACAAGGACATCACAGAGCAGTAGAGAATATTAAATTCATACCGCACAGGAGCAGGCCATTCGGCCCATCGTGCCTGTGCTGGCTCTTTGAAAGAGCAATCCAATTAGGCCCACTCCCCTGCTCTTTCCCCACAGCCCTGCAAATTTTTCCCTCCGAGTATTTCTCCAATTCCGCTCCCATGCAGGAGGGGCTCAACATCAGGCAGCCCGTCCCTTTAAGCATCTGTAAACCCGATATTAACAAGGCCCCCCCCTCAGTGTAAACTCACTCAAACCCTGAGCTGGAAGAAGCCAAGTGAACATCCTCAACACTCTCCTCTCCGAGTCAGAAGGTCGTGGGTTCGAGGCCCATTCCAGAGACTTGAGCACAAAATCCAGGCCAACATTCCCAAGGCGGCGCTGAGGGAGCGCCGCGCTGCCGGAGGGTCGGCGCTGAGGGAGCGCCGCGCTGCCGGAGGGTCGGCGCTGAGGGAGCGCCGCGCTGCCGGAGGGTCGGCGCTGAGGGAGCGCCGCGCTGCCGGAGGGTCGGCGCTGAGGGAGCGCCGCGCTGCCGGAGGGTCGGCGCTGAGGGAGCGCCGCGCTGCCGGAGGGTCGGCGCTGAGGGAGCGCCGCGCTGCCGGAGGGTCGGCGCTGAGGGAGCGCCGCGCTGCCGGAGGGTCGGCGCTGAGGGAGCGCCGCGCTGCCGGAGGGTCGGCGCTGAGGGAGCGCCGCGCTGCCGGAGGGTCGGCGCTGAGGGAGCGCCGCACTGTCGGAGGGTCGGCGCTGAGGGAGCGCTGCACTGTCGGAGGTGCCGCTTTTCAGATGAGACATTAAACCGAGGCCCCGTCCGCCCTCTCAGGCAGACGTGAAAGTTCCCACAGCCATTATTCAAAAAAGAGCAGGGGGGAGTTCTCCCTGGTGTCCTGGGGCCAATATTTATCACTCAACCAACATCACTAAAATACAGATTATCTGATCATTATCTCATTGCTGTTTGTGGGATCTTGCTGTGCGCAAATTGGCTGCTGCGTTTCCTACATTACAACAGTGACTACACCTTAAAAAGTACTTCCTATGTCTGTCTCCCACATTCGCTGTGCTGAGTGACCTTCTCTGATTAGCAGCCTGGTGACACAGGCAGTGAAATCGCCTGCTCTCAATTACAGACACAGCACCATGGAATTAAAGGCAAAAACACAGCACGACACACAATAAAACGATTGTCCTAAAAACGAGGAGTCATCAGCCCCGCTCTGGATACAAGGCAGCTCAACACAGCCCAGGCCCCAGGCCCCAGCTCTCTAACACACACATCTCTCCTCCAAATCTCAACACAAACACCTCCGACAATGGGGAGCGAGACCTGGAGCATCGATCACCCCCCCCGACAGCTCGGGGGAATCTTGGACTGACACCCCCAGGGGTGACACCCCCGGCTGCACAGCAAATTCCACCCCCCCACCAGTCTCCAGAGTCACTCCTCCTCCCTCCCTCACACTCCCCCTCCTCACATTCCCCCACACCCCCCTCACATTCTCCCTTCCTCCCTCCCTTAGACTCCCCCACACTCCCCCCCCACCTCACATTCTCCCCCACACATTCTCCCCTCCTCCTCACACTCCCCCTCTACCATCCCTCACATTGTCCACCCCTCACCCCCCCCCTCCTCCTCCTCCTCCTCCTCCTCCTCCCTCCGGCCATGTTGAGTGTACCCGGTGAGTGGCGTTTCAGACGGGGGTTTCACTCCCCTTCAGATCGGGGGCCGAGTGCTGTCGTCTCATGCGGGGTGGGGGTGTGTACGGGTGGTGTTGGTGAAACCGCTCCTGCCGGCCGGGCGGCTGGAAGTTGGTGAACTCGGCGTCGAGCGAGTAGCGGTTGTCCCGGTGCCGGTGCCGGTGCTGGTGGTGCCAGTGGTTCTGTCTCCGGTGGGGAGAGTGTTCCTGGGGGGCAAACGACCTGTCTTGAGGGTTCGGAGACTGGCGGAGGAGCTTGGCTCGACTCCCGGCCCCGTTATCGAAGGAGTTCCGCCGGCGCTGGTGCTGGTTGTCGTGGTGATGCCGGTTGCCGTGGTTGTAGTGTTGGTGCGGCGGGACGCCGTAGCCCTGCCAGACCCTGGGGGCTCCGCGCCGTTTCTCCTCCTCCCCGCCCTCCGCCGGGGCCGCGGTCTCGACCGGCTCACCGGGCGTCTGGGGTTCGCCGGGCACCTGGGGCTCACCGGGCACGGCAAAGGGACTGCCCGGACCCCAGGAGTAGCGGTGCTGGGGGTTACTCTTGAAGGGGAAGCGCAGTTTGCAATCCTGCGGTGGGATGAAACGTCCAGGCACGTTATATCTCCGCAGCCGTTTGCAGATCTGTTGCTGCTGCAGGTTCTGGAAACGCTGCTGCTCCTGCTGCAGCCAGCGAAGCCTCCCACGGCGGAATGCCGGATCCTCCTCCATCAGCCGGCCGATCCGCACCGCCTTGGGGGCCCCCGGCTCCGGCCTGCCCTCCGCCCCCTCCCCCTCCCCCTCCCCCCAGTCGCCGTTCTGCTCCCGACCTTCGCTGCTGACGGGCGAGACCCTCTCCTGCTGCCCCTCGTCCGTATCGCCATCTTCCTGCAATGAGGGGCAAAGGAAGAAGAGTCAGAAACCGGCCTTCAATCGGGTACGGTAGCATGGTGGTTATGTTACTGGGCTAGTAATCCAGGGGCCTGGACTAAAATCCAGAGTCATGAGTTCAAATCCCGCCACGGCAGCTGGCGAATTTAAATTCAATTAATTAATTAAATTCAATTAATTAATGAAAAAAATCTGGAATTAAAATACTAGTATCAGTAATGATGGCCATGAAACTACCGGATGGTCGTAAAAACCCATCTGGTTCACTAATGTCCTTTAGGGAAGGAAACCTGCCGTCCTTACCCGGTCCGGCCTATATGTGACTCCAGACCCACAGCAATGTGGTTGATTCTTAATCACCCTCTGAAATGGCCGAGCAAGACACTCAGTTGTAAAATCTCGCTACGAAAAGTCATAATAAGAATAAAACCGGACGGACCACCTGGCATCGGACCACTAGGCACCGGACACGACAACGGAACTCCCTTCCTAACAGCACTGTGGGAGAACCGTCACCACACGGACTGCAGCGGTTCAAGAAGGCGGCTCACCACCACCTTCTCGAGGGCAATTCGGATGGGCAATAAATGCCGGCCTCGCCAGCGACGCCCACATCCCATGAACGAATAAAAAAAATCTCCCCACCCCCAGCTCACGGGGAGAAACGTGGGACTGAGTCACCCTCACTCCCCCAGGGCCCCGTTCCGAGTCACCCTCTCACCCCCAGGGCCCCGTCCCGAGTCACCCTCACTCCCCCAGGGCCCCGTCCCGAGTCACCCTCTCTCCCCCAGGGCCCCGTTCCGAGTCACCCTCTCACCCCCAGGGCCCCGTCCCGAGTCACCCTCACTCCCCCAGGGCCCCGTTCCGAGTCACCCTCTCACCCCCAGGGCCCCGTTCCAAGTCACCCTCTCACCCCCAGGGCCCCGTCCCGAGTCACCCTCACTCCCCCAGGGCCCCGTTCCGAGTCACCCTCACTCCCCCAGGGCCCCGTCCCGAGTCACCCTCACTCCCCCAGGGCCCCGTTCCGAGTCACCCTCACTCACCCAGGGCCCCGTTCCGAGTCACCCTCACTCACCCAGGGCCCCGTTCCGAGTCACCCTCACTCCCCCAGGACCCCGTTCCGAGTCACCCTCACTCACCCTCACTCCCCCAGGACCCCGTTCCGAGTCACCCTCACTCACCCAGGGCCCCGTTCCGAGTCACCCTCACTCCCCCAGGGCCCCGTTCAGAGTCACCCTCACTCCCCCAGGGCCCCGTTCCGAGTCACCCTCACTCCCCCAGGGCCCCGTTCCGAGTCACCCTCACTCCCCCAGGGCCCCGTTCCGAGTCACCCTCACTCCCCCAGGACCCCGTTCCGAGTCACCCTCACTCCCCCAGGGCCCCGTTCCGAGTCACCCTCACTCCCCCAGGGCCCCGTTCCGAGTCACCCTCACTCCCCCAGGGCCCCGTTCCGAGTCACCCTCACTCCCCCAGGGCCCCGTCCCGAGTCACCCTCACTCCCCCAGGGCCCCGTTCCGAGTCACCCTCACTCACCCAGGGCCCCGTTCCGAGTCACCCTCACTCCCCCAGGACCCCGTTCCGAGTCACCCTCACTCCCCCAGGACCCCGTTCCGAGTCACCCTCACTCCCCCAGGGCCCCGTTCCGAGTCACCCTCACTCCCCCAGGGCCCCGTTCCGAGTCACCCTCTCCCCCAGGGCCCCAGGGCCCCGTTCCGAGCCACCCTCTCCCCCAGGGCCCCGTCCCGAGTCACCCTCTCCCCCCCCCCAGGGCAGTGGCAGTGTTACAGGGCTTAAACCTAACCTCGGAGAGATAATCAGCCGGGGTTCCTGCTCACCTTCCTGACCCCTGCTGAAGCAGTCATAGGGGTATAGAGGAGCAGAGGGATCTGGGGGGACAGATACACAAATCACAAAGTAGCAACACAGGTTAATAAGGCCATAAAAAGGAAACCCAGCACTGGGGTTCATTTCTAGAGGGATAGAGTTGAAAAGCAGGGAAGTTATGTTAAACTTGTATAGAACCTTGGTTAGACCACACTCGGAGTATTGTGAACAGTTCCGGTCTCCATATTATAAAAAGGATATAGAGGCACTGGAGAAGGTGCAAAAAAGATTCACAAGGATGGTCCCAGAACGGAGAGGATATAATTATCAGGAGAGTCTGAACAGGCTGGGGCTCTTTTCTCTCGAAAAGAAAAGGCTGAGGGGTGACCTGATCGAGGTCTTTAAAATGATGACGGGTTTGATAGGGTAGACAGTTATTGTATTACATCCAGTGGATGTGGTATATTTGGATTTTCAAAAGGCATTCGATAAGGTGCCACATAAAAGGTTGTTACACAAGATAAGGGCCCATGGGGTTGGGGGCAATATATTAACATGGACAGAGGATTGGTTAACAGACAGAAAACAGAGTAGGGACTAGCAGGTTGGCAGGCTGTAACTAGTGGGGTACCACAAGGATCAGTGCTCGGGCCTCAGCTATTTACAATCTATATTAATGACTTAGATGAAGGGACCGAGTGTAATGTATCCAAGTTTGCTGATGACACAAAGCCAGGTGGGAAAGTGAGCTGTGAGGAGGACACAAAGAGTCTGCAAAGGGATAGAGACAGGTTAAGTGAGTGGGCAAGAAGGTGGCAGATGGAGTATAATGTGGGGAAATGTGAGGTTATTCACTTTGGTAGGAAGAATAGAAAAACAGAATATTTTTTAAATGGTGAGAAGCTATTAAATGTTGGTGTTCAGAGGGATTTGGGTGTCCTCGTACAAGAAACACAGAAAGTTAACATGCAGGCACAGCAAGCAGTTAGGAAAGCAAATGGCAAATGCAGCTCCAACAACACTCAAGAAGCTCGACGCCATCCAGGACAAAGCAGCCCACTTGATTGGCACCCCATCCAGCACCCTAAACACCCACTCCCTTCACCAGCAGCATGCAGTGGCTGCAGTGTGTACCATCCACAGGATGCACAGCAGCAACTCGCCAAGGCTTCTTCGACAGCACCTCCCAAACCCGCGACCTCTACCACCTAGAAGGACAAGAGCAGCAGGCACATGGGAACAACACCACCTGCACGTTCCCCTCCAAGTCACACACCATCCCGACTTGGAAATATATCGCCGTTCCTTCATCGTCGCTGGGTCAAAATCCTGGAACTCCCTTCCTAACAGCACTGTGGGAGAACCTCACCACACGGACTGCAGTGGTTCAAGAAGGCGGCTCACCACCACCTTCTCAAGGGCAATTAGGGATGGGCAATAAATGCTGGTCTCGCCAGCGATGCCCACATCCCATAAACGAATTTTTAAAAATTGTTGGCCTTTATTGCAAGGGGGTTGGAGTACAAGAGTAAGGAAGTCTTACTACAATTGTACAGGGCTTTGGTGAGACCTCACCTGGAGAACTGTGTACAGTTTTGGTCTCCTTATCTAAGGAAGGATATACTTGCCTTAGAGGCGGTGTAACAAAGGTTCACTAGATTGATTCCTGGGATGAGAGGGTTGTCCTATGAGGAGAGATTGAGTAGAATGGGCCCATACTCTCTGGAGTTTAGAAGAATGAGAGGTGATCTCATTGAAACATATAAGATTCTGAGGGGACTTTACAGGGTTGATGCTGAGAGGTTGTTTCCCCTGGCTGGAGAGTCTAGAACTAGGGGGCATAGTCTCAGGATACGGGGTCAGTCATTCAAGACTGAGATGAGGAGGAATTTCTTCACGCAGAGGGTTGTGAATCTTTGGAATTCTCTACCCCAGAGGGCTGTGGATGCTGAGTCATTGAATATATTTAAGGCTGAGATCGATAGATTTTTGGACTCGGGGAATCAAGGGAAATGGGGATCGGGCGGGAAAGTGGAGTTGAGGTCGAAGATCAGCCATGATCTGATTGAATGGCGGAGCAGGCTCGAGGGGCCGAATGGCCTACTCCTGCTCCTGCTCCTGTTTCTTACGTTCTTATGTTTGCACTTGCGGGGGAGACCAGAAGTAGGGGCCATAAATATAAGATCGTCACTAATAAATCCAATAGGGAATTCGGGAGAAATGTCTTTTCCCAGAGGGTGGTGAGAATGTGGAGAATGAGGCGAACAGCATAAATCACTCGTACCCGCTGTGTGCTGTACACCTACAGGAGCTGACACAGATACGTACAGGCCGTACAGCCCCAGATGGGAGTGAACCGTCCCCTTTTACCCGCTGTGTGCTGTACATGTACAGGAGCCGACACTGAGATACACACGGACCGTACAGTCCCAGATGGGAGTGAACCGTCCCCTTTTACCCGCTGTGTGCTGTACACCTACAGGAGCCGACACTGAGATACGTACAGGCCGTACAGTCCCAGATGGGAGTGAACCGTTCCCTTTTACCCGCTGTGTACTGTACATGTACAGGAGCTGACACTGAGATACACACGGACCGTACAGCCCCAGATGGGAGTGAACCGTCCCCTTTTACCCGCTGTGTACTGTACATGTACAGGAGCTGACACTGAGATACACACAGGCTGTACAGTCCCAGATGGGAGTGAACCGTCCCCTTTTACCCGCTGTGTACTGTACATGTACAGGAGCTGACACAGACACACACGGACCGTACAGTACTAAATAGGAGTGAATCGTTCCCTTTTACCCCGTATGCTGTAGACGCACAGGAGCAGACTCCGATACACACAGGCCGTACGGTCCCAGATGGGAGTGAATCGTTCTCACTGGGGAGCTGGGAATTTGCCCTCAGTGGTCCTGTGCCTTTACCTGATTAATGACTGGTATGACACGTTCCATTTTTAACATGCGGTCTCTCAGGGCTTTGATCTCACCGTCCTTCATATTGTTCTGCAGTTTCACCTCCTGTAATATGTCAGTGAGTTTATCGATGTGGGCCCGCAGATCATCCACATCGCCGTGACCTCTCACATCACCATCCTCTCCCCGCTCCTCTCCCACACCCACCGTGTCCCAAACATCTCGAGCCACTGCCCGCCATGTGTCCTTCTCGTTGGCATCTTTCTTGCTGTACATGCGGGAAAGTTCCTTCATCTTCACGATGGCGATGGCTTCAATCTCCTGCTTTGAGTGTTTGAAATCGTTGAGGGCCACCTCGTAGCAGATCTCCTTCACCGCTTGCATCTTCAGGTCCGCCATGGTCACCCACTTGGGGTCTTTACTGATCCGCCGACGCTGTGGGATCTGGTAGACGCGGATAGACTCCCGCTTCTTTCCGCTGCTGGGCAGCCCACACTTCTTCACAATGCTCTGTACCTTGTTTGCCGGTAACTTCTCCCGCAACGAAGCTATGAGACGCCAACTCTCCTCGCACGAGCGCTTGTCCGAGTCGTCACCACTGTCCGAATCTACGTACTGAATGGCAAACAGGGTCGTCACAACGAGGGGCAAAGGCCGAGAGGCCACAAACCCACTCCTCCCAGACACATCCTCCTCCGTCAGGGACTTCACCCACCCATTTAAACCCACTCACCCGTCCCCCAGTGAGAGTCGGTGCCTGTGCGACCCGTACCCCAGTGAGAGTCAGTGTGTGTGGGACCCGTACCCCAGTGAGAGTCGGTGTGTGTGGGACCCGTACCCCAGTGAGAGTCGGTGTGTGTGGGACCCGTACCCCAGTGAGAGTCGGTGTGTGTGGGACCCGTACCCCAGTGAGAGTCGGTGTGTGTGGGACCCGCACCCCAGTGAGAGTCGGTGTGTGTGGGACCCGTACCCCAGTGAGAGTCAGTGTGTGTGGGACCCGTACCCCAGTGAGAGTCGGTGTGTGTGGGATCCGTACCCCAGTGAGAGTCGGTGTCTGTGGGACCCGCACCCCAGTGAGAGTCGGTGTCTGTGGGACTCGTCCCCCAGTGAGAGTCGGTGTGTGTGGGACCCGTACCCCAGTGAGAGTCGGTGTGTGTGGGACCCGCACCCCAGTGAGAGTCGGTGTCTGTGGGACCCGTACCCCAGTGAGAGTCGGTGTGTGTGGGACCCGCACCCCAGTGAGAGTCGGTGTGTGTGGGACCCGTCCCCCAGTGAGAGTCGGTGTCTGTGGGACCCGTACCCCAGTGGGAGTCGCTGTCTGTGGGACCCGTACCCCAGTGAGAGTCGGTGTGTGTGGGACCCGTACCCCAGTGAGAGTCGGTGTCTGTGGGACCCGTACCCCAGTGAGAGTCGGTGTCTGTGGGACCCGTACCCCAGTGAGAGTCGGTGTCTGTGGGACCCGCACCCCAGTGAGAGTCGGTGTCTGTGGGACTCGTCCCCCAGTGAGAGTCGGTGTGTGTGGGACCCGTATCCCAGTGAGAGTCGGTGTGTGTGGGACCCGCACCCCAGTGAGAGTCGGTGTCTGTGGGACCCGTACCCCAGTGAGAGTCGGTGTGTGTGGGACCCGCACCCCAGTGAGAGTCGGTGTGTGTGGGACCCGCACCCCAGTGAGAGTCGGTGTGTGTGGGACCCGTCCCCCAGTGAGAGTCGGTGTGTGTGGGACCCGTATCCCAGTGAGAGTCGGTGTCTGTGGGACCCGTACCCCAGTGAGAGTCGGTGTGTGTGGGACCCGTACCCCAGTGAGAGTCGGTGTCTGTGGGACCCGTACCCCAGTGAGAGTCGGTGTCTGTGGGACCCGTACCCCAGTGAGAGTCGGTGTGTGTGGGACTCGCACCCCAGTGAGAGTCGGTGTGTGTGGGACCCGTACCCCAGTGAGAGTCGGTGTGTGTGGGACCCGCACCCCAGTGAGAGTCGGTGTCTGTGGGACCCGTACCCCAGTGAGAGTCGGTGTCTGTGGGACCTGCACCCCAGTGAGAGTCGGTGTCTGTGGGACCCGCACCCCAGTGAGAGTCGGTGTGTGTGGGACCCGTACCCCAGTGAGAGTCAGTGTGTGTGGGACCCGTACCCCAGTGAGAGTCGGTGTGTGTGGGACCCGTACCCCAGTGAGAGTCGGTGTGTGTGGGACCCGTACCCCAGTGAGAGTCGGTGTGTTCCAGGCAGGGGGAGGGGGAGAATATTTACACCTACCAGCCTCGATTGTTCGAGCTGGAGATCAGCTTCCTCCTTCTCCCTCCGGTATTGGTTCTCCAGGTCCTGCAGCCTGTGGGCACAAACATACAGCTGATCAGAGCAGAGCCTCGGCGTGACGCGACGCGGCCCGGCCCCCGCGCGACCCGACCCCGGCCGGCCCCCGCGCGACCCAACCCCGGCCCGGCCCGGCCCCAGCGCGACCCGGCCCGGCCGCGACCTGACCCGGCCCGAGCGCGACCCGGCCGGGCCCCCGCGTGACGCTGTAAATTCACAGGTGGGTCTCACTGGCCTCTTGAAAGGGGCAACAATGGGTTAATGTCCAGGGTTCTGACGAAGGGGCTCCCCACGAACCCTTATCTTTGCCGACACTGAAGGACCCCCTGCATTCCCGATAATCCCTCTATCTGCCTCTATTCCTTCGGGGAAGGTCAAGGGCCACGGTTCCAATGCCACTGAGTGACCTGGTGTGGAGCTGAGTCACCGGGAGTCCTGCCAGTCGATGCCCGAGGACAGTCACCCTCAGTACCCGGGTTAGCCAGGTCCCAGTCACTGCTGGCTGGTGCGAGGGTGGAGGGCAGGCTGTGATGCCATCCACAGTCAAAGTGCCTGGGTGATTCTTCCGTCCAGCTCAGGCACGATGAATGGGCATTTGACCTTTCAGACAGGAGGCAGCCCACAGAGGACTTGACCCCTGGGTCTGGGAGGGGAGGGGGGGGTTTCGCAGGTCAGGGAGCAGTAAAGGCCTCTCACAGACGGGCCCCTGAGTGACCCCACGAACCAGCCGGGCTGCTCGAGACCCCTCACCCCTTCTCCATCTCCAGCTTGATGTCGATGCCTTGTTTCTCCAGCAGCTCCTTCTGAGCGAAGCTCCAGTCCGCAGTCTCGACCAGCGTTCCCACGCTCGGTACCCGCTCCCGGTCCAGCCGCGCCTGCTCCGGGTGATTAAAGCGGAACACGTGACTCTTCCCCTCACCACGCGGTTACCTGCCGGAGAAGATGGGTCAAAGGTTACATCCCGAGGGATTCGGCAAATCAGGCAGCAAATTCAAATTAATTGTCGCGACTTCCAACCGGCTCCGAAACCGTGAGCTTCTATCGCAGCCGTCAGCGTTCTCCATCAGACCGGCGGGGCCCGGCCCCCGGCCCCCACCCCCGGCCCCCACCCCCGGGCACGAGGCCCCCGGCCCCCACCCCCCACCCCCGGGCACGAGGCCCCCACCCCCGGCCCCCACCCCCGGCCCCCACCCCCGGGCACGAGGCCCCCACCCCCGGCCCCCACCCCCCGGGCACGAGGCCCCCGGGCACGAGGCCCCCGGGCACGAGGCCCAGGCAGAGGTCCACAGTCAGAAGGCCGCAGCCTGGTGCCAGCCCTGGGCTGGGAGGCCCCAGGCTATGGTCCAGTGCCCCAGCAGAGGGCCCCAGTCCCCAGGCTATGGTCCAGTGCCCCAGCAGAGGGCCCCAGGCCCCAGGCTACGGTCCAGTGCCCCAGCAGAGGGCCCCAGGCCCCAGGCTACGGTCCAGTGCCCCAGCAGAGGGCCCCAGGCCCCAGGCTACGGTCCAGTGCCCCAGCAGAGGGCCCCAGGCCCCAGGTTATGGTCCAGTGCCCCAGTTCCCATTCACCTTGTCGAAGTATTATGGGCTTGTTCACTTGCTTCCCATTGACGTAAGTATCAGCTTCCTCGCACGGCTCCAATGTCACGATTACTGTGGCACAAGGAGAGGAGAGAGGTCGTTAACCACGGCGATAACTGCAAACTCCAGGTTCCACCCGTCACGCAGCCATGCTCACTCGCGTAGCATTCCAGAGCAAGTACACAGCATGGGAACCAGGGTGGGAAGGATTTCCCCCTCTCCTGTCTGGGGTACCTTCCCCCAAGTGGCCATTCTCTACATATGACCAGCTATTCAACTGCAGGGGCATCGTAGCCCACCCCAATGTCCACCCACAGGCTGTTTCCAGCAAGGGGGGGGTCACTGGGCAGTGATCAGGAGCAGGGGTCCCAATTGGGCCCAGCCATAAACTGGAGCCTGGAGCCTGCCAATGGGTGAAGGGGCCACAGGTATTGTTATGTTGACCAAAAGCTGAATCAGGTGAAGAACACAAGAGGAAGAAGATTTTGAAACAAGTTAGAAGGTGCCGCTAGGTCAGGGCAGGTCCGACAGCGTCCGAGGGTTTGGGTGGAGACCGTCCATGGTCAATCTGCCCTAGGCCCCAGGCCTGGGCCATTGGTGTGGTTTGTAGCTGGGTCCTCACCTTCCCCGCTCTCGTTGCTCGAGCTCCTGAACAGGCAGTGTTCGTCTTTGATGAACTGTCCACTCAGTTTAATGTCCACAACGGCCTGTCCAACCCTAGAGACACGAGAAAAGGAACCGCTGAAACTCAGAGCCAATAGAAGTGGGCAACTTGTGAGCCAAAGGAATCGGAATCGCAATTGGAGGGAGGGTCCCACACACACCGACTCTCACCGGGGTGCGGGTCCCACACACACCGACTCTCACCGGGGGGCGGGTCCCACACACACCGACTCTCACCGGGGGGCGGGTCCCACACACACCGACTCTCACTGGGGTGCGGGTCCCACACACACCGACTCTCACTGGGGTGCGGGTCCCACACATACCGACTCTCACTGGGGTGCGGGTCCCACAGACACCGACTCTCACTGGGGTGCGGGTCCCACAGACACCGACTCTCACCGGGGGGCGGGTCCCACACACACCGACTCTCACCGGGGGACGGGTCCCACACACACCGACTCTCACTGGGGTAATAAAGGTTTGAGCTCACTCAATGAATCCTTGACACTATTCCCCGTCTGGTTCAGGACTTGCCTTGTGATTCCGTCCTTGATGTATACAGGAGACACTCTGACATCAGCGGGTCCTCGTTCAAGTTCACCAGGTGTGGGGTCTACAAGGAGAAACAGCAGCAAAGCGAAGGGTGAGTGAGGCAGAGAGCTGGTCATCGACCGAGAGGGTCGCCCTGAGGTCAGCCCCTCCCCTTCCCCCTCCAGGGGGGTCCCCCTGAGATCAGCCCCTCCCCCACCCTCCCCCTCCAGGGGGTCCCCCCAGTGATCAGCCCCTCCCCCCTCCTCCCCCTCCCCCTCCAAGGGGTTCCCCCCGAGATTAGCCCCTACCCACCCTCCCCCTCCAGGGGGTCTCCGTGGGATGAGCCCCTCCCCCACTATCCTTCCCCTCCAAGGGGTCTCCCCAAGATCAGCACCCCCCCTCTTCCTCCTTCCCACCCCCCCCCCCAAAACAGGGTCTCTCCCCACGATCAGCCCCTCCCCCATCCTGGATCACAGGCCAGCTTTACACCCAGCTACACCATCCATGCTCTCGAGTGGGAATAGTGGGGATCCCCATCGCTCCACCACGGGGTGATAGAGGGGGGTCGGGGGAGCCCGATTCGCACTTGAACTGACCTTTTTGGGGGAGAAGACCCCAACCGTTCCACCATCTTCCCTGGTGGCCACTCCCATCTCTGCCAACAGAGCCTCCCTGGAACAAAAGCAGAGAGTCTGGTGTTGCACCCATTACCCAGCGACAAAACATCGTTCATTCTGTCCCGTCTCGCTCCCTCCGTCTTTCTCTCTCTTCCCTCTACCCTGTATCTCTTTCTATCCATCTCTCTCTCTCCCATTCTTTCCTTTCCCTTCTTTACTTCTCTCAGCCTGAGATCCCCCGACCTCGCCCCTCCACCCAGGACTGACCCCCCGACCTCGCCCCCTCCACCCAGGACTGACCCCCCGACCTCGCCCCTCCACCCAGGACTGACCCCCCGACCTCGCCCCTCCACCCAGGACTGACCCCCCGACCTCGCCCCTCCACCCAGGACTGACCCCCCGACCTCGCCCCTCCACCCAGGACTGACCCCCCGACCTCGCCCCTCCACCCAGGACTGACCCCCCGACCTCGCCCCTCCACCCAGGACTGACCCCCCGACCTCGCCCCTCCACCCAGGACTGACCCCCCGACCTCGCCCCTCCACCCAGGACTGACCCCCCGACCTCGCCCCTCCACCCAGGACTGACCCCCCGACCTCGCCCCTCCACCCAGGACTGACCCCCCGACCTCGCCCCTCCACCCAGGACTGACCCCCCGACCTCGCCCCTCCACCCAGGACTGACCCCCCGACCTCGCCCCTCCACCCAGGACTGACCCGCCGACCTCGCCCCTCCACCCAGGACTGACCCCCTGACCTCGCCCCTCCACCCAGGACTGACCCCCCGACCTCGCCCCTCCACCCAGGACTGACCCCCCGACCTCGCCCCTCCACCCAGGACTGACCCCCCCGACCTCGCCCCTCCACCCAGGACTGACCCCCCGACCTCGCCCCTCCACCCAGGACTGACCCCCCGACCTCGCCCCTCCACCCAGGACTGACCCCCCGACCTCGCCCCTCCACCCAGGACTGACCCCCCGACCTCGCCCCTCCACCCAGGACTGACCCCCCGACCTCGCCCCTCCACCCAGGACTGACCCCCCGACCTCGCCCCTCCACCCAGGACTGACCCCCCGACCTCGCCCCTCCACCCAGGACTGACCCGCCGACCTCGCCCCTCCACCCAGGACTGACCCCCCGACCTCGCCCCTCCACCCAGGACTGACCCCCCGACCTCGCCCCTCCACCCAGGACTGACCCCCCGACCTCGCCCCTCCACCCAGGACTGACCCCCCGACCTCGCCCTTCCACCCAGGACTGACCCCTGACCTCACCTCTCCATCCGGATTGCCTCCGTCTTACGCAGTTTCTCTTCCCAGGTTTCATTCAGTTCCTCGATGATTTTCTCAGTTTCCTGTGTCGAGAAAGGGTGAGATCCTCAGTCCGTTACCGGGCAGACCTTTAACCTCTCGAGGGGGGGGGGGGTGGGGGTCAGTGAGATAACCTTTCACCTCACTACACTGGGTGGGGGTGGGGGGTCAGTGAGATAACCTTTCACCTCATCTAGACCCCCCTGGATGTCAAGGAGCATTCAGGGTAAGACAAGGCAGAAAAAGAAAGCCTCTGAGAGACACCGGGAACTCAATACTACGGAAAGCTTAGAGCAGTATAGAAAGTGCAGGGGTGAAGTTAAAAAGGAAATTAGGAAAACAAAGAGAGAGCATGAAAAAATATTAGCAGGTAAAATCAAAGAAAACCCAAAGATGTTTTATAAATACATTAAGAGCAAGAGGATAACTAAGGAAAGAGTAGGGCTGATTAGAGACCAAAAAGGTGACCTATGTGTGGAGGCGGAAGATGTGGGTCTGGTTCTTAATGAATACTTTGCATCCGTCTTCACAAAGCAGAGGGATGATACAGGGATTGTAGTTAAGGAGGAGGAGTGTGAAATATTGGATGGGATAAACATAGTGAGAGAGGAAGTATTAAGGGGATTAGCATCTTTGATAGTGGATAAATCACCAGGTCCGGATGAAATGTATCCCAGGCTGTTAAAAGAAGCCAGGGAGGAAATAGCGGAGGCTTTAACTATCATTTTCCAAACTTCACTGGTGCCGGAGGATTGGAGGACTGCTAACGTTGTGCCGTTGTTTAAAAAGGGAGCGAGGGATAGACCGAGTAATTACAGGCCGGTCAGTCTAACCTCGGTGGTGGGCAAATTATTGGAATCAATTCTGAGGGACAGGATAAACCGTCATTTAGAAAGGCACAGAGTAATCAAGGACAATCAGCACGGATTTGTTAAGGGGACGTCGTGTCTGTCTAACTCGACTGAATTTTTCGAGGTGACAAGGAGGGTCGATGAGGTAGCGCAATTGATGTAGTCTACATGGATTTTAGCAAGGCTTTTGACAAGGTCCCACATGGCAGACAGGTCAAAAAAGTAAAGGCCCATGGAATCCAAGGGAAAATGGCAAATTGGATCCAAAATTGGCTCAGTGGCAGGAAGCAAAGGGTAATGGTCGATGGGTGTTTTTGTGACTGGAAGGCTGTTTCCAGTGGGGTTCCGCAGGGCTCAGTACTCGGTCCCTTGCTTTTTGTGGTGTATATTAATGGTTTAGACTTAAATGTAGGGGGCATGATTAAGAAATTTGCGGATGACACAAAGATAGGCCATGTGGTTGACAGTGAGGAGGAAAGCTGTAGACTGCAGGAAGATATCAATGGACTGGTCAGGTGGGCAGAAAGTGGCAAATGGAATTCAATCCAGAGAAGTGTGAGGTAATGCATTTGGGGAGAGCAAACAAGGCAAGGGAATACACAATAAATGGGAGGATACTGAGAGGTGTAGAGGAAGTGAGGGACCTTGGAGTGCATGTCCACAGATCCCTGAAGGTAGCAGGACAGGTGGTTAAGGCAGCATACGGGATACTTTCCTTTATTAGCCGAGGCACAGAATATTAAAGCAGGGAGGTTACGCTAGAACTGTATAAAACACGAGTTAGGCCACAGCTTGAGTACTGTGTACAGTTCTGGTCACCACATTACAGGAAAGATGTGATTGCACTGGAGAGGGTGCAGAGGAGATTTACGAGGATGTTGCCAGGACTGGAGAATTTTAGCTATGAGGAAAGATTGGATAGGCTGGGGTTATTTTCCTTGGAAGAGAGGAGGCTGAGGGGAGATTTAATTGAGGTGTATAAAATTATGAGGGGCCGAGATAGAGTGGATAGGAAGGACCTATTTCCCTTAGCAGAGGGGTCAATAACCAGGGGGCATAGATTTAAAGTAATTGGTAGAAGGATTAGAGCAGAAATGAGGAAACAATTTTTCCCCCAGAGGGTGGTGGGGGTCTGGAACTCACTGCCTGAGAGGGTGGGAGAGGCAGAAACCCTCAACTCATTAAAAAAATCCCTGGATGTGCACCTGAAGAGCCGTAACCCACAGGGCTACGGACCAAGTGCGGGAAAGTGGGATTAGGCTGGGTGGCTCGTTTCTCAGCCGCGCGGACACGATGGGCCGAATGGCCTCCTCTGTGCCGTAAATTTTCTACGATTCTAACGACACTGGGGGTGCTGAGAGCGAACTGCGGGATGGAATCCAACAGCTGTGGGTCTCTGGCGTCACCCCCCCAATAGCAGCCAGTCAGACACCACTGGGAGTGGAAAAGGCAAGACAGGAGGAAAAGACAAGGCTCAATCGCTGCGGGTACCTCCTGGGCCGGGGCCTGGGCCAGGGCCCCCGGAGCAGGCCGTCCTCTTGACTCTGATGACCCCTGACTCAAGCCCCAGGAATGGAGGGGAGAAAGTATTTAAATGAGAGTCA
>NW_027138885.1:30000-31530 GCF_035084215.1 Heptranchias perlo | reverse complement strand
TCTTGTTGACTATCGGTCTCGTGCCAGTATTTAGCCTTAGATGGAGTTTACCACCCACTTTGGGCTGCATTCACAAGCAACCCGACTCCAAGAAGACTCGATCCCAACGAGCCGGGGGCCGCTACCGGCCTCACACCGTCCACAGGCTAAGCCTCGATCAGAAGGACTTGGGCCCCGGAGCGTCGTCGGAGAAAGAGGTCTTCTATACGCCACATTTCCCGCGCCCGCCAGGCGAGCGGGGATTCGGCGCTGGGCTCTTCCCTCTTCACTCGCCGTTACTAGGGGAATCCTTGTTAGTTTCTTTTCCTCCGCTTAGTAATATGCTTAAATTCAGCGGGTTGCCACGTCTGATCTGAGGTCGTAGGCAGAAAAGCACATAGGCGCCGGACGGTTGCTCCCGGCACCACCGTAGGCACTGTAACCGCCCGCGCGGAAGCAGTTACACGCGCACGCACACGTGGCTTGCTGGGAGACCGGGCTCGGCTCACACCGTGCCGTAAGTCCCGATTACGAGAGAGCGAGCCAGAGGGACCGGTGGAATGGCGAAGGGTCAGTGGCTGCAGCGTGGCAGGAAGCAGCAGAAGGCACGGAGCGGTTGCCAGCTTGGAGAATAACGGGCAGCAGCGACCGAGGAGCGAGGCAGGCTGCACCGAACTAGAACGCACGAACGGCAGGAGGCAGAGTCAAGCGGGCCGCGTGTGGAAGGACAGCAAAGTCCAGCGCAACACGCAGCGACGCAGCGACTCTGCAAAACCACCGACGCGCGAAAAAGCCAGCACAGCACCCTCACCCCCCCGTGTCTCTGCGTCAAGCTATCCTCGGCCAACACCGACCGGGACGACTACCGACGAACCGAGCTGCGACCAAAGGCACCCACGAGAAGCTAGCTTCTTCGCTTTTACCAATTCACCGAACGATCTCTGCTCTGCACTCCACAGAGAGACAACCCCCGCTCTGGCCTCGGCGAGGCCACACCAGTCCAACAGCGACGCGGTCAATCGTTTTGCAACCCACTGACAGCCGCGCTGGAAAGGCCGGCGCCCGCAGCAAGGACCTAGGGTCGAACTCTCCCGAGGCGGAGACTCCGGGTCTGCACTTAGGGGGACAAAGAGGAACAAGGCCTCTGCGACACCCCAGCGGCGCTCCCGCCTTTCTAAACCCGGAGGCAAGGCGAGTGCGATTGATTTGTCAAGCGACCCTCAGACAGGCGTAGCCCCGGGAGGAACCCGGGGCCGCAAAGTGCGTTCAAAGTGTCGATGATCAATGTGTCCTGCAATTCACATTAATTCTCGCAGCTAGCTGCGTTCTTCATCGACGCACGAGCCGAGTGATCCACCGCTAAGAGTTGTACGTTTTTGTTTTCGGCTTGGTGTTTCATCCCCCTGAGGGCCAAACCTGGACCGCCCAACGCTCTACACCTCCGGCAAAAGGAGGGCAGAGCCCCAGCCTGGCACGGCCCCAACATCGTGGTAAGCATCACCAGTCGATCATCAAGCGAGACAAGGGTTTCACCGAGATTTTGTGGTCAGG
>NW_027138885.1:15000-25000 GCF_035084215.1 Heptranchias perlo | reverse complement strand
GCAGCTACTCGCACCCCCCCGCCCAGGGGGGGAATCCTCTGACCGGAGATCCGAAACGCCGGCCGAATCCATCCCCGTCGGACTTCCGAAGGGGTTCCCTCGACCGACTGACTTCCGAACTCCTTTCTGGGCTTAAACGGGTGGAATTCGGACCCTCTCGCAAGGGAGCCGAAGCCCGCCAGCCCCGGGAGGCCTCGGGGCCGCCGTTTTCAAGCCCGACCAAAAAACCCGAAAAATGGGGAAAAATGGGAAAAATTCCCACTCCCAAAAGGCTTAAAAGTCGGTTGGGCGGCAGCCCGGGTCGGTCTCTGCAGACCTGGAGGCGCTAGACACAAGTCTGGTAAACAGGCTAAGTCTCGACATGCCACCTCTTACTATCCTGCAGGTACCCCGCCAATCCCCCCGGAACCGGCTGGCAATTGGCGAATCAGCGGGACGAATTTGAATTCGTGACCGACTCTCTGACACCGAATCGCCGCAAACGCGTTTCGATTTTTCGGCTTCGGTACCTCCCATCAGACTTTGACTGGCCATATCTCCGGACTCACGTGTCGCAGCCGGGACCTTCAGGTACCGTTCGACGCGTCTAACCCTGCCCCGTCGAATGGCGCCCCTCGCGGTGTGGTCCGATTTCCGCATTTTGGTCAGATTTGCCTCCAAATTTTTCAGATTGAGTTGACGAATGCCCCCTACGGGGTAACCTCTTGCCCTTTCGGACATGGTCCCTGTGACTTAATTTCCGCCTTTTGCTCAATCGTTTCCCCATTTATAATTAATTTTAAAAATCGGGTTACTCAGTTCTGGTTTACCAGTTCCCTCTTCGGACTTAGTTTTTGGTTAATCATTTCCGGTTCACCAGTTCCCGTTTTGGACTTAGTCTCTGCGGGCCGTTTCTCATCTTTTGGTTCATCAGTTCCCCTCTTTTAATAATTTTTTGGCTGCTTTCGTTTGATCATTTCCCTGCCTTCTGGGTGACTTTTGCCCCTTAGGACTTCATCGCCGCACATTATTTTCGACTTCTGGTTGATCATTTCACCCCTTTTAATCATTTTTGCAACTTTTGGTTAACCATTTCACCCAGCTTCTGGTTAACCATTTCCCCTTTGGGACTTAGTCTCTGAGCATTCTTTTGGGATTCTGGTTAATCATTTGCCAATTTTTAAAAAATGTTGCCGCTTTTGTTTAATGCTTTCTGGTCAACCTTTCCCTCTTTCAGACTTCACCGCGGCACATTGCTTTAGCCTCCTGGTTAATCATTTCACCCCTTTTAATCATTTTTGCAACTTTTGGTTAACCATTTCCCCCAGCTTCTGGTTAACCATTTCCCCTTTGGGACTTGGTCTCTGAGCATTCTTTTGGGATTCTGGTTAATCATTTGCCAATTTTTTAAAAATGTTGCCACTTTTGTTTAATGCTTTCTGGTCAACCTTTCCCTCTTTCAGACTTCACCGCGGCACATTGCTTCAGCCTCCTGGTTAATCATTTCACCCCTTTTAATCATTTTTGCAACTTTTGGTTAACCATTTCCCCCAGCTTCTGGTTAACCATTTCCCCTTTGGGACTTAGTCTCTGAGCATTCTTTTGGGATTCTGGTTAATCATTTGCCAATTTTTAAAAAATGTTGCCACTTTTGTTTAATGCTTTCTGGTCAACCTTTCCCTCTTTCAGACTTCACCGCGGCACATTGCTCCAGCCTCCTGGTTAATCATTTCACCCCTTTTAATCATTTTTGCAACTTTTGGTTAACCATTTCCCCCAGCTTCTGGTTAACCATTTCCCCTTTGGGACTTAGTCTCTGAGCATTCTTTTGGGATTCTGGTTAATCATTTGCCAATTTTTTAAAAATGTTGCCACTTTTGTTTAATGCTTTCTGGTCAACCTTTCCCTCTTTCAGACTTCACCGCGGCACATTGCTTTAGCCTCCTGGTTAATCATTTCACCCCTTTTAATCATTTTTGCAACTTTTGGTTAACCATTTCCCCCAGCTTCTGGTTAACCATTTCCCCTTTGGGACTTAGTCTCTGAGCATTCTTTTGGGATTCTGGTTAATCATTTGCCAATTTTTAAAAAATGTTGCCACTTTTGTTTAATGCTTTCTGGTCAACCTTTCCCTCTTTCAGACTTCACCGCGGCACATTGCTTCAGCCTCCTGGTTAATCATTTCACCCCTTTTAATCATTTTTGCAACTTTTGGTTAACCATTTCCCCCAGCTTCTGGTTAACCATTTCCCCTTTGGGACTTAGTCTCTGAGCATTCTTTTGGGATTCTGGTTAATCATTTGCCAATTTTTAAAAAATGTTGCCGCTTTTGTTTAATGCTTTCTGGTCAACCTTTCCCTCTTTCAGACTTCACCGCGGCACATTGCTTTAGCCTCCTGGTTAATCATTTCACCCCTTTTAATCATTTTTGCAACTTTTGGTTAACCATTTCCCCCAGCTTCTGGTTAACCATTTCCCCTTTGGGACTTGGTCTCTGAGCATTCTTTTGGGATTCTGGTTAATCATTTGCCAATTTTTTAAAAATGTTGCCACTTTTGTTTAATGCTTTCTGGTCAACCTTTCCCTCTTTCAGACTTCACCGCGGCACATTGCTTCAGCCTCCTGGTTAATCATTTCACCCCTTTTAATCATTTTTGCAACTTTTGGTTAACCATTTCCCCCAGCTTCTGGTTAACCATTTCCCCTTTGGGACTTAGTCTCTGAGCATTCTTTTGGGATTCTGGTTAATCATTTGCCAATTTTTAAAAAATGTTGCCACTTTTGTTTAATGCTTTCTGGTCAACCTTTCCCTCTTTCAGACTTCACCGCGGCACATTGCTCCAGCCTCCTGGTTAATCATTTCACCCCTTTTAATCATTTTTGCAACTTTTGGTTAACCATTTCCCCCAGCTTCTGGTTAACCATTTCCCCTTTGGGACTTAGTCTCTGAGCATTCTTTTGGAATTCTGGTTAATCATTTGCCAATTTTTAAAAAATGTTGCCGCTTTTGTTTAATGCTTTCTGGTCAACCTTTCCCTCTTTCAGACTTCACCGCGGCACATTGCTTTAGCCTCCTGGTTAATCATTTCACCCCTTTTAATCATTTTTGCAACTTTTGGTTAACCATTTCCCCCAGCTTCTGGTTAACCATTTCCCCTTTGGGACTTAGTCTCTGAGCATTCTTTTGGGATTCTGGTTAATCATTTGCCAATTTTTAAAAAATGTTGCCACTTTTGTTTAATGCTTTCTGGTCAACCTTTCCCTCTTTCAGACTTCACCGCGGCACATTGCTTCAGCCTCCTGGTTAATCATTTCACCCCTTTTAATCATTTTTGCAACTTTTGGTTAACCATTTCCCCCAGCTTCTGGTTAACCATTTCCCCTTTGGGACTTAGTCTCTGAGCATTCTTTTGGGATTCTGGTTAATCATTTGCCAATTTTTAAAAAATGTTGCCGCTTTTGTTTAATGCTTTCTGGTCAACCTTTCCCTCTTTCAGACTTCACCGCGGCACATTGCTTTAGCCTCCTGGTTAATCATTTCACCCCTTTTAATCATTTTTGCAACTTTTGGTTAACCATTTCCCCCAGCTTCTGGTTAACCATTTCCCCTTTGGGACTTGGTCTCTGAGCATTCTTTTGGGATTCTGGTTAATCATTTGCCAATTTTTTAAAAATGTTGCCACTTTTGTTTAATGCTTTCTGGTCAACCTTTCCCTCTTTCAGACTTCACCGCGGCACATTGCTTCAGCCTCCTGGTTAATCATTTCACCCCTTTTAATCATTTTTGCAACTTTTGGTTAACCATTTCCCCCAGCTTCTGGTTAACCATTTCCCCTTTGGGACTTAGTCTCTGAGCATTCTTTTGGGATTCTGGTTAATCATTTGCCAATTTTTAAAAAATGTTGCCACTTTTGTTTAATGCTTTCTGGTCAACCTTTCCCTCTTTCAGACTTCACCGCGGCACATTGCTCCAGCCTCCTGGTTAATCATTTCACCCCTTTTAATCATTTTTGCAACTTTTGGTTAACCATTTCCCCCAGCTTCTGGTTAACCATTTCCCCTTTGGGACTTAGTCTCTGAGCATTCTTTTGGGATTCTGGTTAATCATTTGCCAATTTTTTAAAAATGTTGCCGCTTTTGTTTAATGCTTTCCCTGCTTTGTGGTCAAACTTTTCCCCTTTAGGACTTCATCGCCGCACATTATTTTCGAATTCTGGTTAATCATTTCACCCCTTTTAATCATTTTTGCAACTTTTGGTTAACCATTTCCCCCAGCTTCTGGTTAACCATTTCCCCTATGGGACTTAGTCTCTGAGCATTCTTTTGGGATTCTGGTTAATCATTTGCCAATTTTTAAAAAATGTTGCCGCTTTTGTTTAATGCTTTCTGGTCAACCTTTCCCTCTTTCAGACTTCACCGCGGCACATTGCTTTAGCCTCCTGGTTAATCATTTCACCCCTTTTAATCATTTTTGCAACTTTTGGTTAACCATTTCCCCCAGCTTCTGGTTAACCATTTCCCCTTTGGGACTTAGTCTCTGAGCATTCTTTTGGGATTCTGGTTAATCATTTGCCACTTTTTTAAAAATGTTGCCGCTTTTGTTTAATCGTTTCCCTGCTATGTGGTCAACCTTTTCCCCTTTCAGACTTCATCGCCGCGCATTGTTGTCGACTTCTGGTTAATCATTTTTCCCCTTTAAATCTTTTTTTGCCACTTTCGGTTAACCATTTCACCCAGCTTCTGGTTAACCATTTGCCCCATTATACTGAATTTTTCCGCTTTGGTTTAATCATTTCCCTGCTTTCTTGTCAACCTTTTCCCCTTTTGGACTTCGCCGCCGCACTTTGCTTTTGCCTTCTGGTTAAACATTTCTCCCCTTTTAATCCTTTTTCCCACTTTTGGTTCACCAGTTCACCCAGCTTCTGGTTAACCATTTCCCCTTTGGGACTTAAGTCTCTGAGCATTCTTTTGGGATTCTGGTTAACCATTTGCCACTTTTTTAAAAATGTTGCCGCTTTTGTTTAATGCTTTCCCTGCTTTCTGGTCAACCTTTTCCCCTTACGACTTCGCCGCCGCACTTTGCTTTCGCCTTCTGGTTAATCATTTCACCCCTTTTAATCCTTTTTCCCACTTTGGGTTGGACAGTTCACCCAGCTACTGGTTAACCATTTCCCCTTTGGGACTTAAGTCTCTGAGCATTCTTTTGTGATTCTGGTTCACCATTTGTCCCTTTTTAAAAGATATTGCTGCTTTTGATTAAACCTTTCCCTGCTTTGCGGTCGACCTATTCCTCTTTCAGACTTCATCGCCGCACCTTGTTTTCGACATCTGGTTCAACATTTCTCCCCTTTTAATCCTTTTTCCCACTTTTGGTTAAGCAGTTCACCCAGCTTCTGGTTCACCATTTGCCCCTTTTTACTGAATTTTTTCTGCTTTTGTTTAATCATTTCCCTGCTTTGCGGTCGACCTATTCCTCTTTCAGACTTCATCGCCGCGCATTGTTTTCGACATCTGGTTCAACATTTCTCCCCTTTTAATCCTCTTTCCCACTTTTGGTTAAGCAGTTCACCCAACTTCTGGTTAACCATTTGCCCCTTCTTACTGAATTTTTCTGCTTTTGTTTAATCATTTCCCTGCTTTATGGTCAACCTTTTCCCCTTTAGGACTTCGCCGCCGCACTTTGCTTTCGCCTTCTGGTTAATCATTTCACAACATTTTAATCCTTTTTCCCACTTTTGGTTAAACAGTTCACCCAGCTTCTGGTTAACCATTTGCCCCTTTGGGACTTAAGTCTCTGAGCATTCTTTTGGGATTCTGGTTCACCATTTGTCCCTTTTTAAAAGATATTGCTGCTTCTGTTTAATCCTTTCCCTGCTTTGCGGTCAACCTTTTCCTCTTTCAGACTTCATCGCCGCGCATTGTTTTCGACATCTGGTTCAACATTTCTCCCCTTTTAATCCTCTTTCCCACTTTTGGTTAAGCAGTTCACCCAACTTCTGGTTCACCACTTGCCCCTTTTTACTGAATTTTTCTGCTTTTGTTTAATCATTTCCCTGCTTTCCGGTCAACCTTTCCCTCTTTCAGACTTAATCGCCGCACATTGTTGTCGACTTCTGGTTGATCAGTTCACCCCTTTTTTATCCTTTTTCCCACTTTGGGTTAAGCAGTTCACCCAGCTTCTGGTTAACCATTTGCCCCTTTGGCACTTAAGTCTCTGAGCATTCTTTTGGGATTCTGGTAAACCATTTGTCCCTTTTTAAAAAATGCTGCTGCTTTTGTTTAATGCTTGCCCTGCTTTGCGGTCGATCATTTCACCCCTTTTAATCCATTTTTGCCACTTTGGGTTAAACAGTTCACACAACTTCTGGTTCACCATTTCACATTTCGGAACTTTTATTCCCACCATTACTTTGGGCTTCTGGTTCATCATTTCACGCTGTTTTACAAATCTTTGCCGCTTCACTTTTAATCCACAAACCGTGGCTCGCTTTCGGGTGGGGGGGGGGGGTAGCGGGTTTGGGCCGGGCACTCGACATCCCGGTGTGCGACCGGGTTCGTTCTGGTACCGCTCGGTGCCCCTCGTCCTGCTCTTGCCGCGGAAGCAAACCAGACGACCGTCGGTCTCACGCCCGAGGGGAGAGGAGGCGGAAAGCGGTTTGCAGCCTTTCGCTGTACCTCCGGCGGGCAGCGCCGCACCTCCGAGTGCTCGGTACCGTTCGCTGCACCTCGTCCGGCCGCACGCAGCGAGCCAAACCCGGAGGAAATCGGCCTGTGCCTTCTCGAGATATGGGCCTCCGGGTGGGACGGACAAACCGGGGCCCCGAGCTCGCTTTCGGCGGCCCGGCACTCGACTTCCCGGTGTCCGAACGTGATCCTTCCGGTACCCTTCGGTGCCCCTTGCCCGACTCTAGCTCCCGTGCTGAAGCGGAGTCGGTCGGCCTGACGGCCTGCCGAGTTAACCAGCGGAAAGCGGTGCGCAGCCTTTCGCTTGCAGCTCCGGCGGGCAGCGCCGCACCTCCGGCTGCTCAGTGCCGTCCGCTGCTCCCCTTCCGGCTGCACGCAGCGAACCATACCCGGAGGAAATCGGCCTCGGCCTTCCGGAGATATGGGCCTGCGAGTGGGACCAATAAATCGGTGCACATTTCCGGCTCGGTTTCCGGCCTCGGCACTATCAGTTCACGCCGTCCGACCGACGTCGTTCTGGCACGGTTCCGTTGCTCCTTGATCCGGTCCAGCCACGGTAATCAGCCGAAGATGGTGGGGGGGACACATTGCCCGCCGAGTTAGCCGGAGGAAATCGGCCTCGGACTTCCTCAGATATCAGCCTCCGGGTGGGACAGACAAACCGGGGACCCGAGCACGCTTTCGGCGGCCCGCTGGTCGACTTCCCGGTGTGCGACCGGGTTCGTTCCGGTACCGTTCGCTGCCCCTCGTCCTGCTCTAGCCGCGGAAACAAACCCGACGACCGTCGGTCTCACGCCCGCGGAGGGAGGTGGCGGAAAGTGGTTTGCAGCCTTTCGCTGTACCTCCGGCGGGCAGCGCCCGACCTCCGAGTGCTCGGTACCGTCCGCTGCGCCTGGTCCGGCCGCACACAACGAGCCATACCCGGTGGAAATCGGCCTGTGCCTTCCAGAGATATGGGCCTCCGGGTGGGACGGACAAACCGGGGCCCCGTGCTCGCTTTCGGCGGCCCGCTAGTCGACTTCCCGGTGTGCGACCGGGTTCCTTCCGGTACCGTTCGCTGCCCCTCGTCCTGCTCTAGCCGCGGAAACAAACCCGACGACCGTCGGTCTCACGCCCGCGGAGGGAGGCGGCGGAAAGTGGTTTGCAGCCTTTCGCTGTACCTCCGGCGGGCAGCGCCCGACCTCCGAGTGCTCGGTACCGTCCGCTGCGCCTGGTCCGGCCGCACACAACGAGCCATACCCGGTGGAAATCGGCCTGTGTCTTCCGGAGATATGGGCCTCCGGGTGGGACGGACAAACCGGGGCCCCGAGCGGTGGCACCCTGCTCGCTTTCGGCGGCCCGGCACTCGACTTCCCGGTGTGCGAACGTCATCGTTCCGGTACCCTTCGGTGCCCCTTGCCCCACTCTAGCTCCGGTGCTAAAGCGGAGTCGGTCGGTCTCACGGACGCCGAGTTAGCAGGCGGAAAGCGGTGCGCAGCCTTTCGCTGTCACTCCGGCGGGCAGCACCGCACCTCCGAGTGCTCGGTACCGAACGCTGCGCCGCCTCCTGCCGCACGCAACGAGCCATACCCGCAGGAAATCGGCCTCGGCGTTCCGGAGTTATCCGCCTCCGAGTGGGCCTGACCAAGCGGGGTGAACTGGAAATCATTAACCAACGTACTTCCATGTTTTCACCCGCAGAGGGCAGCACTCTCTTCTCCGTTTTAAACTGGGCCGACCCGGCTCCGTTTCGAGACCCGGCACTCGACTTCCCGGTGTGCGACCGGGTTCGTTCCGGTACCGTTCGCTGCCCCTCGTCCTGCTCTAGCCGCGGAACTAAACCCGACGACCGTCGGTCTCACGCCCGCGGAGGGAGGCGGCGGAAAGTGGTTTGCAGCCTTTCGCTGTACCTCCGGCGGGCAGCGCCCGACCTCCGAGTGCTCGGTACCGTCCGCTGCGCCTGGTCCGGCCGCACACAACGAGCCATACCCGGTGGAAATCGGCCTGTGCCTTCCGGAGATATGGGCCTCCGGGTGGGACGGACAAACCGGGGCCCCGAGCTCGCTTTCGGCGGCCCGCTAGTCGACTTCCCGGTGTGCGACCGGGTTCCTTCCAGTACCGTTCGCTGCCCCTCGTCCTGCTCTAGCCGCGGAACCAAACCCGACGACCGTCGGTCTCACGCCCGCGGAGGGAGGCGGCGGAAAGTGGTTTGCAGCCTTTCGCTGTACCTCCGGCGGGCAGCGCCGGACCTCCGAGTGCTCGGTACCGTCCGCTGCGCCTGGTCCGGCCGCACGCAACGAGCCATACCCGGAGGAAATCGGCCTGTGCCTTCCGGAGATATGGGCCTCCGGGTGGGACGGACAAACCGGGGCCCCGAGCGGTGGCACCCTGCTCGCTTTCAGCGGCCCGGCACTCGACTTCCCGGTATGCGAACGTGATCGTTCCGGTACCCTTCGGTGCCCCTTGCCCCACTCTAGCTCCGGTGCTAAAGCGGAGTCGGTCGGTCTCACGGACGCCGAGTTACCAGGCGGAAAGCGGTGCGCAGCCTTTCGCTGTCACTCCGGCGGGCAGCACCGCATCTCCGAGTGCTCGGTACCGTACGCTGCGCCGCCTCCTGCCGCACGCAACGAGCCATACCCGGAGGAAATCGGCCTCGGCGTTCCGGAGTTATCCGCCTCCGAGTGGGCCTGACCAAGCGGGGTGAACTGGAAATCATTAACCAACGTACTTCCAGGTTTTCACCCGCAGAGGGCAGCACTCTATTCTCCGTTTTAAATTGGGCTGACCCGGCTCCGTTTCGAGACCCGGCACTCGACTTCCCGGTGTGCGAACGTGATCGTTCCGGTACCCAACCGTGCCCCTTGCCCCACTCTAGCTCCGGCGGTAAAGCGAAGTCGGTCGGTCTCACGGACGCCGAGTTAGCAGGCGGAAAGCGGTGCGCAGCCTTTCGCTGTCACTCCGGCGGGCAGCATCGCACCTCCCAGTGCTCTGTACCGTACGCTGCGCCTCCTCCTGCCGCACGCAACGAGCCATACCCGGAGGAAATCGGCCTCGGCCTTCCTGAGATATCAGCCTCCGAGTGGGCCCGAAGAGTCGGTGGCACCCTGCTCGCTTTCAGCGGCCCGGCACTCGACTTCCCCGTGTGCGAACGTCATCCTTCCGGTACTCAACCGTGCCCCTTGCCCCACTCTAGCTCCGGCGATAAAGCGGAGTCGGTCGGTCTCACGGACGCCGAGTTACCAGGCGGAAAGCGGTGCGCAGCCTTTCGCTGTCACTCCGGCGGGCAGCACCGCACCTCCCAGTGCTCGGTACCGTACGCTGCGCCTCCTCCTGCCGCACGCAACGAGCCATACCCGGA
>NW_027138885.1:0-5000 GCF_035084215.1 Heptranchias perlo | reverse complement strand
ACTGGAGTTTGCAAACCATAGCGTTCAAGATACATGCACACACTCAGCCCTCCAGCTCTAAAAGGGTGACGTGTTTTGGTGCTCAGTTGCTAGAGAAATCTCGTGTTCAGCTACCAGAACGGGACTTGCTGTGCACATTCCCGCTCCACTCGAGACGGCAGACACCCAGGCTCTGGAGCTTGAATCGGACCTCTGTTAGACAACACAGGTGGACTTCTCGGCCTCACAAGAGAGCAATACGCCAGCGGGTGAACAGGAGAGTCGTGCCGACAAAACCCACTGACTTTTAAAACTGTCCGTCTGCCACTTGGGACAGAGAGAGGAACCTGACGAGCCTGAACACCAGCCTTGGCTGGACCGCTCGGGCCCTCCCATGTCGGACGCGAGTCGCCAAATCGATCGGAAGAGAGTACCGATTCCTCTCAAAAAGTCTGCGTGCCCGTTATTATAAAAGCAGCCCACCGGCCGCGGTGCCTTGCCCACAAACACACTTGGTGTCTGGGGTGATTCAGAGCCGCCGCGGCTCGAAAGTGTCAACCTGTTTTAAAAGTCATCGCTATGCCGGCACAGGTGACTTTCAAGTTAAAGAGTTCTCTTTATTGGCTTTCAAAAAAATCTGCAAAGTGTCACAGAGATTTTGAGAAACTCTTTTTTTTCTTTATATTATTATAATATAATATAATGTGTATATGTTTTCGAAAAGCATCCACCAGCAATCCATGGTGAGCCTCTCTCTGCTGGCAAGCTCCTCCTGCCTGAGCCCGACGCTGTCGAGGCTCAACACGATTTCAGACTGACAAAGAGTTCGAAAATTGCCGCCTGATGTAGCTTTAAATGCTGACAGGTGACTTCCGAGTGCTCTTGTAAAGGTCTCCGCTTTGAAATTGAGAGCCTTTTGCCAAGTGTCACTTTTTCAGGCACTCTTAAAGTGCACCTGGGCTGTCAGAGAAAGCTCTGAAAATCGTGTTCTCGAAAATCTCCGGGTACCCGACCAATCCCTAGGTGCCCGAATGACAAGTGTCAATTCGGCAGGACGGCCTCCCACCTCCGGCCGCAGATGCGTCACTAAATCCCCGCAACGGGGGCTTTCTCATTTCGGCATAGGGGCTTCCGCGGCCAACTCATTAACCTGTGCTCGGACTTTTTGTGCCACAAGTGCAAGGGACCGTTTGCCGGCAGCTACTCGCACCCCCCCGCCCAGGGGGGGAATCCTCTGACCGGAGATCCGAAACGCCGGCCGAATCCATCCCCGTCGGACTTCCGAAGGGGTTCCCTCGACCGACTGACTTCCGAACTCCTTTCTGGGCTTAAACGGGTGGAATTCGGACCCTCTCGCAAGGGAGCCGAAGCCCGCCAGCCCCGGGAGGCCTCGGGGCCGCCGTTTTCAAGCCCGACCAAAAAACCCGAAAAATGGGGAAAAATGGGAAAAATTCCCACTCCCAAAAGGCTTAAAAGTCGGTTGGGCGGCAGCCCGGGTCGGTCTCTGCAGACCTGGAGGCGCTAGACACAAGTCTGGTAAACAGGCTAAGTCTCGACATGCCACCTCTTACTATCCTGCAGGTACCCCGCCAATCCCCCCGGAACCGGCTGGCAATTGGCGAATCAGCGGGACGAATTTGAATTCGTGACCGACTCTCTGACACCGAATCGCCGCAAACGCGTTTCGATTTTTCGGCTTCGGTACCTCCCATCAGACTTTGACTGGCCATATCTCCGGACTCACGTGTCGCAGCCGGGACCTTCAGGTACCGTTCGACGCGTCTAACCCTGCCCCGTCGAATGGCGCCCCTCGCGGTGTGGTCCGATTTCCGCATTTTGGTCAGATTTGCCTCCAAAGTTTTCAGATTGAGTTGACGAATGCCCCCTACGGGGTAACCTCTTGCCCTTTCGGACATGGTCCCTGTGACTTAATTTCCGCCTTTTGCTCAATCGTTTCCCCATTTATAATTAATTTTAAAAATCGGGTTACTCAGTTCTGGTTTACCAGTTCCCTCTTCGGACTTAGTTTTTGGTTAATCATTTCCGGTTCACCAGTTCCCGTTTTGGACTTAGTCTCTGCGGGCCGTTTCTCATCTTTTGGTTCATCAGTTCCCCTCTTTTAATAATTTTTTGGCTGCTTTCGTTTGATCATTTCCCTGCCTTCTGGGTGACTTTTGCCCCTTAGGACTTCATCGCCGCACATTATTTTCGACTTCTGGTTGATCATTTCACCCCTTTTAATCATTTTTGCAACTTTTGGTTAACCATTTCACCCAGCTTCTGGTTAACCATTTCCCCTTTGGGACTTAGTCTCTGAGCATTCTTTTGGGATTCTGGTTAATCATTTGCCAATTTTTAAAAAATGTTGCCGCTTTTGTTTAATGCTTTCTGGTCAACCTTTCCCTCTTTCAGACTTCACCGCGGCACATTGCTTTAGCCTCCTGGTTAATCATTTCACCCCTTTTAATCATTTTTGCAACTTTTGGTTAACCATTTCCCCCAGCTTCTGGTTAACCATTTCCCCTTTGGGACTTGGTCTCTGAGCATTCTTTTGGGATTCTGGTTAATCATTTGCCAATTTTTTAAAAATGTTGCCACTTTTGTTTAATGCTTTCTGGTCAACCTTTCCCTCTTTCAGACTTCACCGCGGCACATTGCTCCAGCCTCCTGGTTAATCATTTCACCCCTTTTAATCATTTTTGCAACTTTTGGTTAACCATTTCCCCCAGCTTCTGGTTAACCATTTCCCCTTTGGGACTTAGTCTCTGAGCATTCTTTTGGGATTCTGGTTAATCATTTGCCAATTTTTTAAAAATGTTGCCACTTTTGTTTAATGCTTTCTGGTCAACCTTTCCCTCTTTCAGACTTCACCGCGGCACATTGCTTTAGCCTCCTGGTTAATCATTTCACCCCTTTTAATCATTTTTGCAACTTTTGGTTAACCATTTCCCCCAGCTTCTGGTTAACCATTTCCCCTTTGGGACTTAGTCTCTGAGCATTCTTTTGGGATTCTGGTTAATCATTTGCCAATTTTTAAAAAATGTTGCCACTTTTGTTTAATGCTTTCTGGTCAACCTTTCCCTCTTTCAGACTTCACCGCGGCACATTGCTTCAGCCTCCTGGTTAATCATTTCACCCCTTTTAATCATTTTTGCAACTTTTGGTTAACCATTTCCCCCAGCTTCTGGTTAACCATTTCCCCTTTGGGACTTAGTCTCTGAGCATTCTTTTGGGATTCTGGTTAATCATTTGCCAATTTTTAAAAAATGTTGCCGCTTTTGTTTAATGCTTTCTGGTCAACCTTTCCCTCTTTCAGACTTCACCGCGGCACATTGCTTTAGCCTCCTGGTTAATCATTTCACCCCTTTTAATCATTTTTGCAACTTTTGGTTAACCATTTCCCCCAGCTTCTGGTTAACCATTTCCCCTTTGGGACTTGGTCTCTGAGCATTCTTTTGGGATTCTGGTTAATCATTTGCCAATTTTTTAAAAATGTTGCCACTTTTGTTTAATGCTTTCTGGTCAACCTTTCCCTCTTTCAGACTTCACCGCGGCACATTGCTTCAGCCTCCTGGTTAATCATTTCACCCCTTTTAATCATTTTTGCAACTTTTGGTTAACCATTTCCCCCAGCTTCTGGTTAACCATTTCCCCTTTGGGACTTAGTCTCTGAGCATTCTTTTGGAATTCTGGTTAATCATTTGCCAATTTTTAAAAAATGTTGCCGCTTTTGTTTAATGCTTTCTGGTCAACCTTTCCCTCTTTCAGACTTCACCGCGGCACATTGCTTTAGCCTCCTGGTTAATCATTTCACCCCTTTTAATCATTTTTGCAACTTTTGGTTAACCATTTCCCCCAGCTTCTGGTTAACCATTTCCCCTTTGGGACTTAGTCTCTGAGCATTCTTTTGGGATTCTGGTTAATCATTTGCCACTTTTTAAAAAATGTTGCCGCTTTTGTTTAATGCTTTCTGGTCAACCTTTCCCTCTTTCAGACTTCACCGCGGCACATTGCTTTAGCCTCCTGGTTAATCATTTCACACCCTTTTAATCATTTTTGCAACTTTTGGTTAACCATTTCCCCCAGCTTCTGGTTAACCATTTCCCCTTTGGGACTCAGTCTCTGAGCATTCTTTTGGGATTCTGGTTAATCATTTGCCACTTTTTTAAAAATGTTGCCGCTTTTGTTTAATGCTTTCTGGTCAACCTTTCCCTCTTTCAGACTTCACCGCGGCACATTGCTTTAGCCTCCTGGTTAATCATTTCACCCCTTTTAATCATTTTTGCAACTTTTGGTTAACCATTTCCCCCAGCTTCTGGTTAACCATTTCCCCTTTGGGACTTAGTCTCTGAGCATTCTTTTGGGATTCTGGTTAATCATTTGCCAATTTTTAAAAAATGTTGCCGCTTTTGTTTAATGCTTTCTGGTCAACCTTTCCCTCTTTCAGACTTCACCGCGGCACATTGCTTTAGCCTCCTGGTTAATCATTTCACCCCTTTTAATCATTTTTGCAACTTTTGGTTAACCATTTCCCCCAGCTTCTGGTTAACCATTTCCCCTTTGGGACTTAGTCTCTGAGCATTCTTTTGGGATTCTGGTTAATCATTTGCCAATTTTTAAAAAATGTTGCCGCTTTTGTTTAATGCTTTCCCTGCTTTGTGGTCAAACTTTTCCCCTTTAGGACTTCATCGCCGCACATTATTTTCGAATTCTGGTTAATCATTTCACCCCTTTTAATCATTTTTGCAACTTTTGGTTAACCATTTCCCCCAGCTTCTGGTTAACCATTTCCCCTATGGGACTTAGTCTCTGAGCATTCTTTTGGGATTCTGGTTAATCATTTGCCAATTTTTAAAAAATGTTGCCGCTTTTGTTTAATGCTTTCTGGTCAACCTTTCCCTCTTTCAGACTTCACCGCGGCACATTGCTTTAGCCTCCTGGTTAATCATTTCACCCCTTTTAATCATTTTTGCAACTTTTGGTTAACCATTTCCCCCAGCTTCTGGTTAACCATTTCCCCT
>NW_027138884.1:0-31539 GCF_035084215.1 Heptranchias perlo | reverse complement strand
TGAGAGAGAGAGAAAGAAAAAGGCGCATTTTACTGCACTCGAATTAATCTCTTCCATTTGGCTGTCGACCAAAATTCTACAGAAAGGACCAGATTGCAGCAAGCCTGTACTCAAACCCCTGGAGTGTTTCACAGCTGTGACTATAATCCAAAGCAATTTTCATTCTGCTCGACGGAGAAAAATCTCGAGATGGGGCAGTGCGAGGTTAACAAGGGCGTATAAAATTTGTTTGGCCGTTCTTTTCAGCCGGGGACGTCTCCAGAACTAACCCTGTCGGATTATCGCTGGCTCTCTGTAGGTGGTCTTGCAGACACCTCTCAAACCCACTCCCTCCCCCACTGGCGCACTGTGGCTGCAGTGTGTACCATCCACAGGATGCACTGCAGCAACTCCGCCAAGGCTTCTTCGACAGCACCTCCCAAACCCGCGACCTTCTACCACCTAGAAGGACAAGGGCAGCAGGCGCATGGGAACACCGAGTCTCAGACACACACCATCCCGACTTGAGAAATATATCGGCCGTTCCTTCATCGTCGCTGGGTCAAAATCTGGAACTCCCTTCCTAACAGCACTGTGGGAGAACCTTCACCACACAGACTGCAGCGGTTCAAGATGGCGGCTCACCACCACCTTCTCAAGGGGCAATTAGGGATGGGCAATAAATGCCGGGCCTCGTCATCCCCGAGAACGAACGTACATTAAACAAATCCCTACAGATCAGAGCTGATTTGTCGTTCTGGTACAATGTTTGAGGCAGCTCGAAGCCGGGAGTTTGAGCAGAAGGTGGGATTGTGGGCCTTGTGAGATACTTCAGACAGACTAGAACAAGGTAGCTGGGTTTCACCAGTGTGGAAAGAATGTCCAATTAGATGGAGCAGGTAACGGGAGACAAGGGGCGTGTAGGATCTCTCTGGGATGGGGCTGAATGGCCTCTGTCATGCACCATTCCTTTTTGAGACAGCAACCTGCATAAAATAAGGGCAGTGTTGAGCCAAAATGAACTTCCTCCAAACTCATTAAGCGCCCCATATGTATTAATGAGATTAATATATGTATATATCACAACATCTGAATGTAGGCCGAGCATTTAGATTTCATGATCTCAGGACGTCCCAAAGGGCTTCATAGTCGAGCAAGCACTTTTTTTCTCGAAGTGTGGTCACTGTTGTAATGTAGGAAACGCAGCAGCCAATTTGCGCACAGCAAGATCCCACAAACATCAACCTGATAATGACCCAGGTCATCTGTTTTTGTTTAAAAAAGTGATGTTGGTTGAGGGATAAATATCGGCCCCAGGACACCTCCCCTGCTCTTCTTCCAATAGTGGCCTGAGAGATCTTTTACGTCCACCTGAGAGGGGGGCCTCATCTGAAAGACGGCACCTCAGACAGTGCAGCACTCCCTCAGGACTGCACCAGGAGTGTCGGCCTGGATTAGGGACTCAAGTTCCATGAGGTGGGGCTCGAATCACGACCTTCTGACTCAGAGGTGAGAGTGCTGCCATCTGAGCCAACGCGCTAACACCAAAATACTTTACTTTTATTACCCCAAAGCCCAATCTCCCTCCTCCCTCTCCGAGTCATGAAGGTCGTGGGTTCGAGCCCCCACCTCAGAGACTTGAGCCCCAATAATCCAGGCCGGACGCTCCCGGTCGGGCCCGTACTGAGGGAGTGCCGCACTGTCGGAGGTGCCGTCTTTCCAAATGAGACGTTAACAGAGGGCCCCGTTCGCCCTCTCAGGTGGATGTAAAAGATCCCACTGGCACTATTGGAAGAAGAGCAGGGGGGAGTTCTCCCCGGTGTCCTGGGGCCGACTATTTATCCCTCGACCAACATCACTAAAAAACAGATGATCTGGGTCATTTATCAGGTTGCTGTTTGTGGGATCTTGCTTCGTGCGCAAATTGGCTGCCACGTTTCCTACATTGCAACACTGCAAAAAAAAAGTACCGTCATCGGCTGTAAAGCGCTTTGGGACGTCCTGAGATGGCGAAAGGCCCGATAGAAATGCAGGTCCTAGTTGGCGTCCTGAACTTTGGGCAGGGCAGCCTTGAGGAAGGAGTTTATTGAGTGGTATTAGGGATGGATTTCTTGAGCAGTATGTAACTGATCCTACAAGGGGGCAGGCAACCTTGGACCTGGTCCTGTGTAATGAGCCAGGATTAATTATGTCCTAGTTAAGGATCCCCTTGGAATGAGTGACCATAACATGGTTACATTCCATATCCAATTAGAGGGTGAGAAGGTTGGTTCTCAAACAAGCGTACTGAGCTTGAATAAAGGAGACTATGATGGTATGAGAGCGGAATTGATTAAAGTGGACAGGAAAATAGATTAAAGGGTAAGACGGTACATGAGCAGTTGGTGTTCATTTAAGGAGTTATTCTACAACTTTCAAAAAAATATATATTCCACTGAGGAAAAAAGGGTGGTAAAAGAAATGACAGCCATCCGTGGCTAAGTAAAGAAATTAAGGATAGTATCCGACTAAAAACAAGGACATATAAGGTAGCCAAAACTTAGTGGAGGATAGAAGATTGGGAGGCTTCAAAAGTCAGCAAAAAGTAACGAAAGGATTGATTAAGAAAGGGAAGATAGATTATGAAAATAAATTAGCAAAAAATATAAAAACAGATAGCAAGAGTTTCTATAGTTATATAAAAAGAAAAAGGGTGGCAAAGGCAAACATAGGTCCCTTAGAGGATGAGACCGGGAAATTAATGGTGGGAAACATGGAGATGGCAAAAATGCTGAACAAATATTTTTTTTCAGTCTTTACGGTAGAGGACACTAAGAATATCCCAACACTGGACAAACAGGGGGCTCTAGGGGGGGGGAGGAGCTAAATACGATTAAAATCACTCAGGAGATGGTACTCAGTAAATTAATGGGACTCAAGGCGGATAAATCCCCTGGACCTGATGGCTTCCATCCTAGGGTCTTGAGGGAAGTGGCAGTAGGGATTGTGGATGCTTTGGTAATAATTTTCCAAAATTCTCTGGACTCGGCAAAGGTCCCGGCAGATTGGAAAACTGCTAATGTAACACCGTTATTTAAAAAGGGTAGTAGGCAGAAGGCTGGAAATTATAGACCAGTTAGCTTAACATCTGTGGTGGGTAAAATTTTGGAGTCTATTATTAAGGAGACAGTAGCGGAACATTTGGATAAACATAATTTAATAGGACAAAGTCAGCATGGCTTTATGAAGGGGAAGTCATGTCTGACAAATTTGCTTGAGTTCTTTGAGGATATAACGTACAGGGTGGATAAAGGGGAACCAGTGGACGTAGTGTATTTAGACTTCCAGAAGGCATTCGACAAGGTGCCACATAAAAGATTATTGCTCAAGATAAAGAATCACTGGATTGGGGGTAATATTCTGGCATGGGTGGAGGATTGGTTATCGAACAGGAAGCAGAGAGTTGGGATAAATGGTACATTCTCGGACTGGCAACCAGTAGCCAGTGGTGTTCCGCAGGGGTCGGTGCTGGGTCCCCAACTCTTTACAATCTATATTAACGATTTGGAGGAGGGGACCAAGTGTAATATATCAAAGTTTGCAGATGATACAAAGATGGGAGGGAAAGTAGAGAGTGAGGAGGACATAAAAAACCTACAAGGGGATATAGACAGGCTGGGTGAGTGGGCGGAGATTTGGCAGATGCAATACAATGTTGGAAAATGTGAGGTTATGCACTTTGGCAGGAAAAATCGGAGAGCAAGTTATTATCTCAATGGCGAGAAACTGGAAAGTACTGCAGTACAAAGGGATCTGGGGGTCCCAGTGCAAGAAAATCAAAAGGTTAGTATGCAGGTACAGCAGGTGATCAAGAAGGCCAACGGAATGTTGGCTTTTATTGCTCGGGGGATAGAATATAAAAACAGGGAGGTATTGCTGCAGTTATATAAGGTATTGGTGAGATCACACCTGGAATACTGCATACAGTTTTGGTGTCCATACTTAAGAAAAGACATACTTGCTCTCGAGGCAGTACAAAGAAGGTTCACTCGGTTAATCCCGGGGATGAGGGGGCGGACATACGAGGAGAGGTTGAGTAGATTGGGACTCTACTCATTGGAGTTCAGAAGAATGAGAGGCGATCTTATTGAAACATATAAGATTGTGAAGGGGCTTGATCGGGTGGATGCAGTAAGGATGTTCCCAAGGATGGGTGAAACTAGAACGAGGGGGCATAATCTTAGAATAAGGGGCTGCTCTTTCAAAACTGAGATGAGGAGAAACTTCTTCACTCAGAGGGTGGTAGGTCTGTGGAATTTGATGCCCCAGGAAGCTACATCATTAAATAAATTTAAAACAGAAATAGACAGTTTCCTAGAAGTAAAGGGAATTAGGGGTTACGGGGAGCGGGCAGGAAATTGGACATGAATTTAGATTTGAGGTTAGGATCAGATCAGCCACGATCTTATTGAATGGCGGAGCAGGCTCGAGGGGCCGAATGGCCTACTCCTGCTCCTGTTTCTTATGTTCTTATGACTCCTCGGGGTTGCCGAGCTGGAGAGAGAGAGAGAGAGAGAGAGAGAGACTCACCTTGGGTCTGAAGCTGGGCGTGGGTCCGATGTACTCGTGCTGAGCCTTGGGCGTCCCCCAGGGATGATGGAGCTTGAAGCATTCGTTGCAGTAGTTGGCCCTGCAGTCCGTGCAGCCCTTTGTGGCCTCCTGGGCCGGGACCTTGCAGAGTTGGCAGAGCACGGCTGCCCCGATGTTGGCTGTGTGTTTGTAGCGCTCCACGATGCGTTCCAGGGTGAGGTTGCGGAAGAGCTCGGTCAGGCCCCTCTCGCCCAGGTCCACCTCCCGCTGGCAGCTCGGGCACGGCACGCTGATGGTGGGAGGGTGGGCAGCGCCTCGCCTGCGCCCGGGGTAGGTCCCGTAACCTGCGGAGACGAGAGGGGTAACCCGGCCAGCACATTCTGCAGTGGGGGGGGGGGTTTTCCTGCTCAACCCCACCTCGGCTTCCTGCGGCCCCCTCCGCCAAACTGTTTCCCACCTCACCACTCACCCCCTCCACCATCCCCGACCACCCCTCCACGTTCATTCAGATGCTCCAGGGAATTTCTGTCCTCTCTGGGTCAGTCTTTCCTTCAGGCTGGCCGAGAGCGAGGGACAGAGAGCGAGAGCGAGGGACAGAGAGCGAGAGCGAGGGACAGAGAGCGAGAGCGAGGGACAGAGAGCGAGAGCGAGGGACAGAGAGCGAGAGCGAGGGACAGAGAGCGAGAGCGAGGGACAGAGAGCGAGAGCGAGGGACAGAGAGCGAGAGCGAGGGACAGAGAGCGAGAGCGAGGGACAGAGAGCGAGAGCGAGGGACAGAGAGCGAGAGCGAGGGACAGAGAGCGAGAGCGAGGGACAGAGAGCGAGAGCGAGGGACAGAGAGCGAGAGAGAGGGACAGAGAGCGAGAGAGAGGGACAGAGAGCGAGAGAGAGGGACAGAGAGCGAGAGAGAGGGACAGAGAGCGAGAGAGAGGGACAGAGAGCGAGAGAGAGGGACAGAGAGCGAGAGAGAGGGACAGAGAGCGAGAGAGAGAGACAGAGAGCGAGAGAGAGGGACAGAGAGCGAGAGAGAGGGACAGAGAGCGAGAGAGAGGGACAGAGAGCGAGAGAGAGGGACAGAGAGCGAGAGAGAGGGACAGAGAGCGAGAGAGAGCGAGACAGAGAGGGACAGAGAGCGAGAGAGAGGGACAGAGAGCGAGAGAGAGGGACAGAGAGCGAGAGAGAGGGACAGAGAGCGAGAGAGAGGGACAGAGAGCGAGAGAGAGGGACAGAGAGCGAGAGAGAGGGACAGAGAGCGAGAGAGAGGGACAGAGAGCGAGAGAGAGCGAGACAGAGAGGGACAGAGAGCGAGAGAGAGGGACAGAGAGCGAGAGAGAGGGACAGAGAGCGAGAGAGAGGGACAGAGAGCGAGAGAGAGGGACAGAGAGCGAGAGAGAGGGACAGAGAGCGAGAGAGAGGGACAGAGAGCGAGAGAGAGGGACAGAGAGCGAGAGAGAGGGACAGAGAGCGAGAGAGAGGGACAGAGAGCGAGAGAGAGGGACAGAGAGCGAGAGAGAGGGACAGAGAGCGAGAGAGAGGGACAGAGAGCGAGAGAGGGACAGAGAGCGAGAGAGGGACAGAGAGCGAGAGAGCGAGAGAGGGACAGAGAGCGAGAGAGGGACAGAGAGCGAGAGAGCGAGAGACGGACAGAGAGCGAGAGAGAGAGAGACGAACAGAGAGAGAGAGAGAGAGAGAGAGAGACGAACAGAGAGAGACGAACAGAGAGAGAGAGAGAGAGACGAACAGAGAGAGAGAGAGAGAGAGACGAACAGAGAGAGAGAGAGAGAGAGACGAACAGAGAGAGAGAGAGAGAGACGAACAGAGAGAGAGAGAGAGAGACGAACAGAGAGAGAGAGAGACGAACAGAGAGAGAGAGAGACGAACAGAGAGAGAGAGAGACGAACAGAGAGAGAGAGAGACACGAACAGAGAGAGAGAGAGACACGAACAGAGAGAGAGAGAGACACGAACAGAGAGAGAGAGAGACACGAACAGAGAGAGAGAGAGACGAACAGAGAGAGAGAGAGACGAACAGAGAGAGAGAGAGACGAACAGAGAGAGAGAGAGAGACGAACAGAGAGAGAGAGAGAGACGAACAGAGAGAGAGAGAGAGACGAACAGAGAGAGAGAGAGAGACGAACAGAGAGAGAGAGACGAACAGAGAGAGAGAGAGAGACGAACAGAGAGAGAGAGAGAGACGAACAGAGAGAGAGAGAGAGACGAACAGAGAGAGAGACGAACAGAGAGAGAGACGAACAGAGAGAGAGACGAACAGAGAGAGAGAGAGAGAGGGAGAGAGAGAGAGACAAACAGAGAGAGAGAGAGAGGGAGAGAGAGAGAGACGAACAGAGAGAGAGAGAGAGAGAGAGAGACAGACAGACGAACAGAGAGAGAGAGAGACAGAGAGAGACAGACAGACAGACAGAGCTGAACAGAGAGAGAGAGACACACAGACAGACAGAGCCGAGCAGAGACAGAGACAGTCAGAGGCCCCCACCCCTTCAATGGTTGAAAATCCCATACCAAGATCTACTGGAATCTGCACAATAGGAGAACGGGAAGGGGTTTGGTCCATTGGGATTCTGTATTGGGAGTGAATGGGAAGGGGTTTGGTCCATTGGGATTCTGTACAATGGGAGTGAATGGGAAGGGGTTTGGTCCATTGGGATTCTATACAGTGGGAGTGAATGGGATGGAGTTTGGTTCATTGGGATTCTATACAATGGGAGTGAATGGGAAGGGGTTTGGTCCATTGGGATTCTATACAATGGGAGTGAATGGGAAGGGGTTTGGTCCATTGGGATTCTATACAATGGGAGTGAATGGGAAGGGGTTTGGTCCATTGGGATTCTGTACAATGGGAGTGAATGGGAAGGGGTTTGGTCCATTGGGATTCTATACAATGGGAGTGAATGGGAAGGGGTTTGGTCCATTGGGATTCTGTACAATGGGAGTGAATGGGAAGGGGTTTGGTCCATTGGGATTCTATACAATGGGAGTGAATGGGAAGGGGTTTGGTCCATTGGGATTCTGTACAATGGGAGTGAATGGGAAGGGGTTTGGTCCATTGGGATTCTGTACAATGGGAGTGAATGGGAAGGGGTTTGGTCCATTGGGATTCTGTACAATGGGAGTGAATGGGAAGGGGTTTGGTCCATTGGGATTCTATGCTTTGATCAGGTATCCATTCATCTGGAACAGATCTGTAATGTTTAAGGTTTCGTTGATCGAGTGAAGCAATGGGAAAGCAGGGACTGATCAGGTGAGGTGACGGCTTTGAACAAACGGCTTTGCATATTTCGAATGGAGGGGGAAAACAATCAGAAATTTCAAACTGATCACCCAGTCGTTTCCCCCCCCGCTCTCCCCCTCCCCACCGTGGGGCCTTCGGGAGAGACGGCAGGGGGTACTGGGCCCACCCGGGGAAACCGCAAGTCGTGCGATAGAGTGGCCTCACCTGCACGGATGAGCCGGTCCAGTCGATCAGTCTTGGGGGCAGCTCTGCGGCCCAGGCGCGGGCTCCGCATCATGGGGGTGGAGGCGGGCGAGGAGGGCTCGGAGGTGGGCTCGGCGCAGAGGATGCCCTGCTGCACCAGCAGCTCCGTGGCACACATCAGGCAGACGTTGTGCATGCAAGGCAGGATGATGGGCTGTTTGTACATCTCCTTGCACTGCGGACAGATGAGCTCCCGCTCGATGTTCTTCATGGTTGCCTGTGGTGGGGGGAAAGGGGGCCGTGAAAGAAGTCACACTGTCTGCTTCTCTCGCGATGCACGGGAAAACTCCTGACTTTTCGCCGGTTAAGTTAGCTTAAGGACAACTTTAAATTAAATTGAATTCCAAAAAACAACGCAATGAGTTGAATGACCAGATAATTTGTTTTCAGGAATGTTGGTTCATTGTATCATAGTACGGTACAGCACAGGAGGGGGCCATTCGTCCCATCCTGCCTGTGCTGGCTGTTTGAAAGAACTGCCCGGTGGAAAATTGCCCTGTCCACAAAAAGCAGGACAAATCCAATCCGGCCAATTACCGCCCCATCAGTCTACTCTCGATCATCAGCAAAGTGATGGAAGGTGTCGTCGACAGTGCTATCAAGCGGCACTTACTCACCAATAACCTGCTCAGTTTGGGTTCCGCCAGGACCACTCGGCTCCAGACCTCGTTACAGCCTTGGTCCAAACATGGACAAAAGAGCTGAATTCCAGAGGTGAGGTGAGAGTGACTGCCCTTGACATCAAGGCAGCATTTGACCGAGTGTGGCACCAAGGAGCCCTAGTAAAATTGAAGTCAATGGGAATCAGGGGGAAAACTCTCCAGTGGCTGGAGTCATACCTAGCACAAAGGAAGATGGTAGTGGTTGTTGGAGGCCAATCATCTCAGCCCCAGGAGTTCCTCAGGGCAGTGTCCTAGGCCCAACCATCTTCAGCTGCTTCATCAATGACCTTCCCTCCTTCATAAGGTCAGAAGTGGGGACGTTCGCTGATGATTGCACAGTGTTCAGTTCCATTCGCAACCCCTTAAATAATGAAGCAGTCCGAGCCCGCATGCAGCAAGACCTGGACAACATCCAGGCTTGGGCTCATAAGTGGCAAGTAACATTCGCTCCAGAAAAGTGCCAGGCAATGACCATCTCCAACAAGAGAGAGTCTAACCACCTCCCCTTGACATTCAATGGCATTACCATCGCCGAATCCCCCACCATCAACATCCTGGGGGTCACCATTGACCAGAAACTTATCTGGACCAGCCATATAAATACTGTGGCTACAAGAGCAGGTCAGAGGCTGGGTATTCTGCGGCGAGTGACTCACCTCCTGACTCCCCAAAGCCTTTCCACCATCGACAAGGCACAAGTCAGGAGTGTGATGGAATACTCTCCACTTGCCTGGATGAGTGCAGCTCCAACAACACTCAAGAAGCTCAACACCATCCAGGACAAAGCAGCCCGTTTGATTGGCATCCCATCCACCACCCTAAACATTCACTCCCTTCACCACCGGCGCAGTGGCTGCAGTGTGGACCATCCACAGGATGCACTGCAGCAACTCGCCAAGGCTTCTTCGACAGCACCTCCCAAACCCGCGACCTCTACCACCTAGAAGGACAAGAGCAGCAGGCACATGGGAACAACACCACCTGCACGTTCCCCTCCAAGTCACACACCATCCCGACTTGGAAATATATCGGCCGTTCCTTCATTGTCGCTGGGTCAAAATCCTGGAACTCCCTCCCTAACAGCACTGTGGGAGAACCTTCACCACACGGACTGTAGCGGTTCAAGAAGGCGGCTCACCACCACCTTCTCAAGGGCAATTAGGGATGGGCAATAAACGCCGGCCTCGCCAGCGACGCCCACATCCCATGAATGAATAAAAAAATTCTACTCCCTCCTGCTCTTTCCCCCATCTCCCTGCAAATTTTTTCCCTTCAAGTATTTATCCAATTCCCTTTTGAAAGTTACTATTGAATCTGCTCCCACCGTCCTCACAGAAAGTTTCCTCATGTCACCTCTGGCTGTTTTGCCGATCACCTTAAATCTGTGTCTTCTGTTTACCGTCCATCCTGCCGCTGGAAACAGTTACGCTCTCCTTGAGGGAGGAATGTTGGCCCAGGACACCGGGGAGAACTCCCCTGCTCGTCTTCTCAAATGGTGTTGAGGTAGAAGATCAGCCATGATCTTATTGAATGGCGGAGCAGGCTCAAGGGATTGGACGGCCTACTCCTGCTCCTATTTCTTATGTTCTTATCTTCTTCCAATAGTGGCCGTGGGATCTTTTACGTCCGCCTGAGAGGGCAGACGGGGCCCTCGGTTTAACGTCTCATCTGACAGACGGTGTAGCACTCCCTCAGTGCTGGTTTCAGGACACAAATTTAGGCAACCACTGACCTCGTCTGTTCCCCTAACCATTCCTGTCTTGACCTGTTTCGTGGGCCTTCGGCCTTCACCTGAATCTCTGTCCAAGTAGACTATTGGCTTCCCATGTCTGCTCACTCACTCACACAAACCTCCGCTGCCCCGTTTTCTAACTCGTGCCAAGTCCTGTTCACCCATCAATGCCCCCCCTGTGCTTGCTGACCTACATCGGCTCCAGTTCTGGCAACGCCTCCATAACTGAGAGGTTATAACTATCAGGAAGGACTGAACAGGCTGGAGCTCTTGTCTCTCGAAAAGAGAAGGCTGAGGGGTGACCTGATAGAGGTCTTTAAGATTACGAAAGGGGTTCGATAGGGTAGACGTAGAGATGATGTTTTCACTTGTGGGGGAGACCAGAACTAGGGGGCCATAAATATAAGAGAGTCACTAATAAATCCAATCGGGAATTCAGGAGAAACTTCTTTACCCAGAGAGTGGTGGGAATGTGGAACTCACTCCCACATGGAGTGGTTGAGGGAAATAGCATCAATTTCCAAAAAGGTACAGTTCCTTATTTCGGCTGACTGAATACTTTTAAGTTATATCTTAAGTCAGCATACACAAACTCTCATTTACGTTCAACAGGTCCTCTTTAAGGGGAAGCTAGATAAGTACATGAGGGAGAAAGGAATGGAAGGACATGCTGAGATGAAGTAGGGAGGGAGGAGGCTCGTGTGGAGCATAAACGCCAGCATGGACCAGTTGGGCCGAATGGCCTGTTTCTGTGCTGTAAATTCTATTTGATATTAATTCTCATCCTCGTGTTCCAATCCCTCCATGGCCCTCGCCCCCTCCCTATCTCTGTAACCTCCTCCAGCCCCGACAACCCTCCGAGATCTCTGCGTTCCTCCAACTCTGGCGCAATCCCCCACTCCCTTCGCCCCACCATTGGCGGCCGTGCCTTCAGCCGTCCGGGCCCTTTTTGGGCAGCGTTCCCCGAGAGTGTCACTCCGGATTGGGTAGGGGGGAGGGTCTCAACGAGGAGTGTGGGGCATTTCCCAGGCATGAAACTAACGGGTATGATCGCAGTGCAATGGAATCGGAAATAATTCGGGGTTGCCAACTCTGGTTGGGGGTTTGCCTGGAGGTTTCATCACATGATCTCCCCTGCCTCGAACTACCCCGCCCACACACTCTCCCGCCATTGGTCCATCCTCCAGCCCCCCCCCGCCTTCCCACGGCCAATTGGAACGGGTACAGACTCTTCTGTTACCCAATTGGGTCCATCTCGACTGTCAGCGAAATTTTGCTTTCTCCCCTCGCCCCCCCTCATCTCCAAAATTTTTATAACGAATAAACATTTCGTTTAAGACCCTATGATTTTTCAACCCGGGGTGTTTGTTCGCAGCTGCGTCCTGGAGATTAATTTTCAATTCCTGGAGACTCCAGGGTCAATCCTGGAGGGTTGGGAACCCTAAATCCATCCATCTAGATTCACCAACCCAAAAACACCCAGCACTCCCTCTCCCCCCATCGCAGCGTCCATTACGCCCTTAAATGATCCCAGGGGTTTCTCCTCCCGTCCTCTCGCTGGGAATCTATTCCATGTGTCCATCACTCTCTCTGAAGGAAAACTTCCTTCTTGGTGTCAGCCATGGCTCGATGAGTAACACTCTCGCCTCGGAGGCCGGAGGTCATGGGTTCGAGCCCCATAAGCCAGGCCGACGCTCCCGGTGCCGGTACTGAGGGAGTGCCGCACTGTCGGAGGTGCCGTCTTTCGGATGAGACGTTAAACCGAGGGCCCCGTCTGCCCCTCTCGGGTGGACGTAAAAGATCCCACGGCCACTATTGGAAGAAGAGCAGGGGGGAGTTCTCCCCGGTGTCCTGGTGCCGATATTTATCTCTCAACCATCATCTCTAAAAACAGATTAACTGCTCGCTATCACATTGCTGTTTGTGGGATCTTGCTGTGCGCAAATTGGCTGCTGCCTTTCCTACATTACAACAGTGACTACACTTCAAAAACTACTTAATTGGCTGTAAAGCGCTTTGGGATGTCCTGAGGTTGTGAAAGGCGCGATAGAAATGCAAATCTTTCTATCTGGTGAGCAAGGGCCCTTGTCGTCTGTATTCAGAGCAGGACAAACTATCTCCACTGGTCAGTGAGTTAAGATCATCACCAAAGGTTGGGAGAATTCTCTTTTACACAGAGGTTTGTTGGGACAGGGAGTGTTTGACCAGAAACAGTGGGGGAATCTACTCATTGGAGTTCAGAAGAATGAGAGGCGATCTTATTGAAACATATAAGATTGTGAAGGGGCTTGATCGGGTGGATGCGGTAAGGATGTTCCCAAGGATGGGTGAAACTAGAACTAGGGGGCATAATCTTAGAATAAGGGGCTGCTCCTTCAAAACTGAGATGAGGAGAAACTTCTTCACTCAGAGGGTGGTAGGTCTGTGGAATTTGCTGCCCCAGGAAGCTACATCATTAAATAAATTTAAAACAGAAATAGACAGTTTCCTAGAAGTAAAGGGATTTAGGGGTTACGGGGAGTGGGCAGGAAATTGGACATGAATTTAGATTTGAGGTTAGGATCAGATCAGCCATGATCGTATTGAATGGCGGAGCAGGCTCGAGGGGCCGATTGGCCTACTCCTGCTCCTATTTCTTATGTTCTTATGTTAATCCAAATCCAGAATAGGGTTTAAAAGGGAATTAGATGGATATCTGAAGCAGGAACATTTAATCGGATCTGCAGAATGGAACTAACTGGAATGGGATTAAGGGGAGTGCACTTTCAGAGCGGGGGGGTACAGGGGTGGTGGGGTGAATGAGACTGAGGGGAGAGCTCTTTCCGGGAGAGCGGTGGGGTGAATGGAAATGGGAAAATGGGACCAAAAGAATGAATTTGCCTCCTCAGGACATCCCAAAGTGCCTCATCGCCAATTAATTACATTTGGAGTGTAGTCACTGTTGTTATGTAGGCAAACGCAAATTTGCGCACAGCAAGATCCCACAGGCAATAATGAGATGATGAGCCAGTTAAACTGTTTTTTTTTTAGTGATGTTGGTTGAGGGATAAATATCGGCCCCAGGACACCGGGGAGAACTCCCCCCTGCTCTTCTTCCAATAGTGGCCGTGGGATCTTTTACGTCCACCCGAGAGGGGCAGACGGGGCCCTCGGTTTAACGTCTCATCCGAAAGACGGCACCTCCGACAGCGCGGCACTCCCTCAGTACCGGCGCCGGGGAGCGTCGGCCTGGATCACGTGCTCCGAACGCACGCCCTTCTGGGTGACTCTTTCAGGGAACCGACAGAGGCAGGAGGCCGAGTGGGGGAAAAGGGCAGAGGAGTGGGTTTGAGTGGATAGCTCTTGCAGAGAGCCGGCACAGGCACGATGGGCCAAATGGCCTCCTTTTATGCTGAAAAACTCTACGATTTTGCATTTTGGTGGAAATCCCTTCAACCTAACGTGCCTTAAAACAAAGGCAGTGATCTGGGTTTATATCAATCATTATTTTACAATCTATCTACTGAATATTAGTTGCCCAAGGGCGGAGATTAAATCCAATCTTTCTTTTGGACTTTGGAGAATTATAGAAAATTTTAATCACTGAGTTTTAAAATGGCCACTAATCTTTCCTTCAATTCAACTGCCCTTCTGATCTCAGCTTAATATAACAAAGTATAATCCTGATTCAAGGAGGTCGTTGTTTATTAATATTCATCCTCTCATCTCATTTTCTCAACCTACAATGAAATTATCTTCTCTCCGACAAACAAATTACCAAAAAGAAAAGGCGCAAAAAAAGATTTACAAGGATGATACCAGAACTGAGAGGTTATAACCATCAGGAAAGACTGAACAGGCTGGGGCTCTTTTCTCTAGAAAAGAGAAGGCCGAGGGGTGACCTGATAGAGGTCTTTCAGATTATGAAAGACGTAGACGTAGAGAAAATGTTTCCACTTGTGGGGGGAGACCAGAACTAGGGGGCCATAAATATAAGAGAGTCACTAATAAATCCAATCGGGAATTCAGGAGAAACTTCTTTACCCAGAGAGTGGTGAGAATGTGGAACTCACTACCAAAGGCAGGTATATGGAGTTAGATCACAGATCAGCCATGATCTTATCAAATGGCGGAGCAGGCACGAGGGGCTGAATGGCCGACTCCTGTTCCTATGTTCCTACATGGAGGGGAATAACAAAGATGGATTTAAGAGGAAGCTAGATAAACACATGAGGGAGAAAGGAATAGAAGGATAGGGGGAGAGGGGGAGATGAAGTAGGCTCGTGTGGAGCATAAACGCCAGCACGGACCTGTTGGGCCGAATGGCCTGTTTCCGTGCTGGACATTCCATGTGATTCTATGTAAATTATTGTCTCTCAGACATTCATCGCCCCAGAATCAACAGCATCTTAACCCTGTCTCAGAGAGGAAGTGAAGGTGCTTGCCTGCAGTCATAACTTAGGCCGAGAAGCCTGCACCAGATCACTGCAAGCCCCGAGTGGGTGCAAAATACTTTCTTTGACCAAGAGAGAACCGGCCTTTCATGACCCCAAAGCGCTTTACAGCCAATGAAGTATTTTTGAAGCGTAGTCACTGTTGTGATGTAGGAAACACGGCAGCCAATTTGTGCACAGCAAGATCCCACAAACAGCAATGTGATAATGACCCAGATCAAGAGTTTTTTTTCCAATTGATGTTGGTTGAGGGATAAATATCGGCCCCAGTTCACCCCTGCTCTTCTTCCAATAGCATGCTGGGATCTTTCACGTCCACCCGAGAGGGGCAGACGGGGGGGCCTCGGTTTAACGTCTCATCAGAAAGACGGCACCTCCGACAGTGCGGCACTCCCTCAGTACTGGCGCTGGGAGTGTTGGCCTGGATTATGGGGCTCAAGTCTCTGGATTGGGGGCTCGAACCCACAATCAGAGTCAGAGGCGAGACAGAGAGTGCTAATCACTGAGTCACAACCGACACCGAAAAGGACAATCTTTTATGGCTTCCATGATGGTGTCGAACTCAGTACACTTGGCGAAATTTCTGCTCTTCATTTTCACTGAGGTCGTCAAGATCCTTATGGGTGAGGAGTTAAACAGTAAATAGCTTCTCATGGTTCATAATCACAGTAAAAGGATAACATTTCTGAGGCAAGGGAAGGTGAATCAACAAACCAGATAGCACCAGAGAGGTTTATAGCACGGAAGGGGGGCCATTCAGCCCATCGGGTCTGTGCTAGCTCTTTGCGAGACCAATCCAATCCCACCGTCCTGCCATCTCCCTACGGCCCTCTTTCATCATCTGTGAAATTCTGGGCACCACACTTTAGGAAGGATGAGAGGGTGCAGAGGAGATTTACCAGAATGGTACCAGGGGTGAGGGACTTCAGTTATGTGGAGAGACTGGAGAAGCTGGGGTTGTTCTCCTTAGAGCAGAGAAGGTCACGGGGAGATTTAATGGAGCTGTTCAAAATTATATGGGGTTTTGATAGAGTGAATAAGGCCAGAAGTGCCGAGTGGACGATCCATCTCGGCCTCCTCCCGATATCCCCACCATCACAGAAGCCAGTCTTCAGCCAATTCGATTCACTCCACGTGATATCAAGAAACGGCTGAGTGCACTGGATACAGCAAAGGCTATGGGCCCCGACAACATCCCGGCTGTAGTGCTGAAGACTTGTGCTCCAGAACTAGCTGCGCCTCTAGCCAAGCTGTTCCAGTACAGCTACAACACTGGCATCTACCCGACAATGTGGAAAATTGTCCAGGTTTGTCCTGTCCACAAAAAGCAGGACAAATCCAATCCGGCCAATTACCGCCTCATCAATCTACACTCAATCATCAGCAAAGTGATGGAAGGTGTCGTCGACAGTGCTATCAAGTGGCACTTACTCACCAATAACCTGCTCACCGATGCTCAGTTTGGGTTCCGCCAGGACCACTCGGCTCCAGACCTCATTACAGCCTTGGTCCAAATATGGACAAAAGAGCTGAATTCCAGAGGTGAGGTGAGAGTGACTGCCCTTGACATCAAGGCAGCATTTGACCGAGTGTGGCACCAAGGAGTCCGAGTAAAATTGAAGTCAATGGGAATCAGGGGAAAACTCTCCAGTGGCTGGAGTCATACCTAGCACAAAGGAAGATGGTAGTGGTTGTTGGAGGCCAATCATCTCAGCCCCAGGACATTGCTGCAGGAGTTCCTCAGGGCAGTGTCCTAGGCCCAACCATCTTCAGCTGCTTCATCAATGACCTTCCCTCCATCATAAGGTCAGAAATGGGGATGTTCGCTGATGATTGCACAGTGTTCAGTTCCATTCGCAACCCCTCAGATAATGAAGCAGTCCGAGCCCGCATGCAGCAAGACCTGGACAACATCCAGGCTTGGGCTGATAAGTGGCAAGTAACATTCGCGCCAAACAAGTACCAGGCAATGACCATCTCCAACAAGAGAGAGTCTAACCACCTCCCCTTGACATTCAACGGCATTACCATCGCCGAATCCCCCACCATCAACATCCTGGGGGTCACCATTGACCAGAAACTTAACTGGACCAGCCATATAAATACTGTGGCTACAAGAGCAGGTCAGAGGCTGGGTATTCTGCGGCGAGTGACTCACCTCCTGACTCCCCAAAGCCTTTCCACCATCTACAAGGCACAAGTCAGGAGTGTGATGGAATACTCTCCACTTGCCTGGATGAGTGCAGCTCCAACAACACTCAAGAAGCTCGACACCATCCAGGACAAAGCAGCCCGCTTGATTGGCACCCCATCCACCACCCTAAACATTCACTCCCTTCACCACCGGCGCACCGTGGCTGCAGTGTGTACCATCCACAGGACGCACTGCAGCAACTCGCCAAGGCTTCTTCGACAGCACCTCCCAAACCCCCGACCCCTACCACCTAGAAGGACAAGGGCAGCAGGCACATGGGAACAACACCACCTGCACGTTCCCCTCCAAGTCACACACCATCCCGACTTGGAAATATATCGGCCGTTCCTTCATCGTCGCTGGGTCAAAATCCTGGAACTCCCTTCCTAACAGCACTGTGGGAGAACCTTCACCACACGGACTGCAGCGGTTCAAGAAGGCGGCTCACCACCACCTTCTCAAGGGGCAATTAGGGATGGGCAATAAATGCCGGCCTCGCCAGCGACGCCCACATCCCACGAACGAATTTTTAAAAAAACTGTTTCCAGTGGCAGAGGGGTCGGGAACCAGAGGACACAGATTGAAGATAATCGGGGAAAGAACCAGAGGGGGAGATGAGGAGAATTTTTTTAACGCAGCGAGTTGTTCTGATCTGGAATGCGTTGCCTGAAAGGACGGTGGGGGCAGTAACTTTCAAAAGGGAATTGGATAAATACTTGAAAAGGAAAAATTTTCAGGGGAGTGGGGGAAAGAGCAGCGGGGGGGGGAGTGGGGCTAATTGGATAGCTCTTTCAAAGAGCTGGCACAGGCACGATGGGCCGATCGGCCTCCGTCTGTGCTGTGCGAATCCCAACAGCATTCCCTTGCTGGAAGGTGTGAATGAAATAACCTGCTCCATTTGTTTCAGGCAATCAGTCAAAGACACAGCGGGCGGAGAGGCCAGCTACACATGGCCTCTGGGCTGCCACATGTCCAACGCACATCTGATTTGCAAAAAGATTACCAGAAGCAGAATCTACTCTCATCATGGCCCTTGTCTTGTCCACTGAATCCCGTGAAGGAAAGTTCTATCTATATGTGTATCTCTGTATTCCCGGGCGCCCCAGACGCATTCCCGGTAATCAAAGCAACAACTTCAGAATGCTCATCCCACTCTCGCCTCCGCTATTCGGTCTTGACGTGCTGCGCCCCCCCGAAAAAGAGACCAGAAGCAGGAGCTCGCTCTCTGCCTCCGAGATACATGCCGTTCAATTGTTCTGATGGTTTCCTCGGAGTAGCTGACTGCAAAAAGCTCCTTACTGTCCTGCATCACTCCCTCCTCAGGTGCAAGGACCATGTACATTGCAGAAACAGGCCATTCGGCCAAACGGGTCCATGCTGGTGTTTATGCTCCACACGAGCCACCTCCCTCCTTATCAACATATCCCTCTATTCCTTTCTCCCTCATGTGTTTATCCAGCTTCCCCTTAAATGCATCTACGTTATTCGCCTCAACCTCTGGCTACAAGAGCAGGTCAGAGGCTGGGTATTCTGTGGCGAGTGACTCACCTCCTGACTCCCCAAAGCCTTTCCACCATCTACAAGGCACAAGTCAGGAGTGTGATGGAATACTCTCCACTTGCCTGGATGAGTGCAGCTCCAACAACACTCAAGAAGCTCGACACCATCCAGGACAAAGCAGCCCGCTTGATTGGCACCCCATCCACCACCCTAAACATTCACTCCCTTCACCACCGGTGCACCGTGGCTGCAGTGTGTACCATCCACAGAATGCACTGCAGCAACTCGCCAAGGCTTCTTCGACAGCACCTCCCAAACCCGCGACCTCTACCACCTAGAAGGACAAGGGCAGCAGGTACATGGGAACACCACCACCTGCACGTTCCCCTCCAAATCACACACTATCCCGGCTTTGAAATATATCGGCCGTTCCTTCATCATCGCTGGGTCAAAATCCTGGAACTCCCTTCCTAACAGCACTGTGGGAGAACCTTCACCACACGGACTGCAGCGGTTCAAGAAGGCGGCTCACCACCACCTTCTCAAGGGCAATTAGGGATGGGCAATAAATGCCGGCCTCACCAGCGACACCCACATCCCGTGAACGAATAATAAAAAAAACACTCCATGTGGGAGCGAGTTCCACATTCTCACCACTCTCTGGGTAAAGAAGTTTCTCCTGAATTCCCGATTGGATTTATTAGTGACTCTCTTATATTTATGGCCCCCTAGTTCTGGTCTCTCCCACAAGTGGAAACATCTTCTCTACGTCTACCCTGTCAAACCCTTTCATAATCTTAAAGCCCTCTATCAGGTCTCCCCTCAGCCTTCTCTTTTCGAGAGAAAAGAGCCCCAGCCTGTTCAGCCTTTCCTGATAGTTATAACCTCCCAGTTCTGGTATCATTCTTGTAAATCTTTTTTTGCACTTTCTCCAGTGTCTCTATATCCTTTTTATAATATGGAGACCAGAACTGTGCCCAGTACACCAAGTGTGGTCTAACCATGGTATTTGGAGACCAGAACTGTGCCCAGTACACCAAGTGTGGTCTAACCATGGTATTTGGAGACCAGAACTGTGCCCAGTGCTCCAAGTGTGGTCTAACCAAGGTATTTGGAGACCAGAACTGTGCCCAGTGCTCCAAGTGTGGTCTAACCATGGTATATGGAGACCAGAACTGTGCCCAGTACTCCAGGTGTGGTCTAACCATGGTATATGGAGACCAGAACTGTGCCCAGTGCTCCAAGTGTGGTCTAACCATGGTATTTGGAGACCAGAACTGTGCCCAGTGCTCCAAGTGTGGTCTAACCAAGGTATTTGGAGACCAGAACTGTGCCCAGTGCTCCAAGTGTGGTCTAACCAAGGTATTTGGAGACCAGAACTGTGCCCAGTGCTCCAAATCTATAATTAAGGATAGTGTGACCGAACACCTTGATCAGCTGATCAGAGTGCCAGCATGGATTTGTAAAGCCTGACGAACCTGATTGAATTTTTTGAAGCGGTAACTGAAGTAGTGGATAGGATGTTGTTTATATGGACTTGCAGAAGGCATTCGATAAAGTCCCTCATAAGAGACTGTTAGCTAAAGTCATGGCTCATGAATTAAGGGCAAATTATGACCTGGTTAGGAAATTGGCTGAGCAGCAGGAGACAGAGAGTAGGGATAATGGGCAGGTACTCAAATTGGCAGGATGTGACCAGTGGTGTCCCACAGGGATCTGTGTTGGGGCCTCAACTATTCACTGTATTTACTAACGATTTAGACGACGGGATAGAGAGCCATATATTCAAATTTGCCGATGACATAAAGATAGGCAACATTGTAAGCAGTGTAGATGGAAGCATAAAATTACAGAGATATTAACAGATTACGTGAATAGACAAAACTGTGGCAAATAGATTTCAATGAGGTCATCCATTTTGGAGCTAAAAAGGATAGATCAGAGTACTTTCTAAATGGTGAAACTGTGGAGGTCCAAAGAGACTTAGGGGTCCATGTACACAGATCATTAAAATGTCATGGCCAGGTACAGAAAATAATCAAAAAGGCTAATGGAATGCTGGCCTTTATATCTAGAGGACTAGAATACAAGGGGGCAGAAGTTATGCTACAGCTATACAAAGCCCTGGTTAGACCACACCTGGAGTACTGTGTTCAGTTCTGGGCCAAACCTTACGGGTGATATATTTACTAGAATGATACCTGGATTCCAAGGGTTAAATTACGAGGAGAGATTACACAAACTAGCATTGTATTTCCTGGAATTTAGAAGATTAAGGGGTGATTTGATGGAAGTTTTCAAGATATTATAGGGAACTGATAGGGTGGATAGAGAGAAACTATTTCTGCTGGTTGGGGAGTCCAGGACTAGGGGACATAGCCTAAAAATTAGAGCCAGGACTTTCAGGAATGAAGTTAAGAAACACTTCTACACGCAAAGGGTGGTAGAAGTTTGGAACTCTCTTCCGCAAACGGCAGTTGATGCTAGCTCAATTGTTGGATTTAAAATCTGAGATTGATGGATTTTTGTTAACCAAAGGTATTAAGGGATATGGGGCTAAGGCGGGTTTATGGAGTTAGGTCACAGACCAGCCATGATCTCATTAAATGGCGGAACAGGCTCGAGGGGCTGAATGGCCTACTCCTGTGTATGGTCTAACCAAGGTTTTATACAAGTTCAACATAACTTCTCTGCTTTCAATTCTATCCCTCTAAAAATGAATCCCAATGGTTGGTTTGCCTTTTCACGGCCTTATTAACCTGCGTTGCTACTTTTAATGATTTGTGTAACTGTACCCCCAGATCCCTCTGCTCCTCTGCCCCATTTAGACTCTTATTATCCAAGCAGTATGTGGCCTCCTTATTCTTCCTACCAAAATGCATCACCTCACGCTTATCTATATTGAAATTAATTTGCCAAATACACGCCCATTCTGCAAGTTTATTAATATCTTCTTGCCAAATTTGGGGTCGTCCGCAAATTTTGAAAGTGTGCTTCCGACTCCCGAGTCCAAATCCTTGATGTAAATTGCGAACGGGTGGTCCCAGCACCGATCCAAATTACCTCTCTGCTATTCAACCATGGCCTGCTGCCCTCTGCAGATTACCCCCACCGCCGCCCCCCTCATCCTGGCCCCAGGCAGTACACAAACGAACGTGCCTCCTGTTTGCATCGTTTCGAAAATCAATAGAAGACCCCCCTCCCTTTAAGAGCTTCCCCTTGTGCATCAGGTGCACCAGCATTGCGCCAGGACCTGAGGCACCAGATATTGGCACAACGAAGTCCAACTGGGACCAAATGCCATCTGATTCCTCTCTGCCAGCTTCGTTTGGTTTTGTGGGATTCTTAGTCGAGGGCTGAGAGTCCTGTCACGTCCACATCGCCATGGAAACTCCCCCCACCCCGATTGACTTTATTGGCCCAGACTTTGCTGTCAAAACAATAGCAGGGCTAATGGTGCCCGCCGTTATTAAGGGGCAAATGGCACAGAAACTTCCGGCGAGGGGCAGATGCCCGGTTAGACGGGGAAATCCAATAGGTCGGCTTTGCAAAGATGGCATCGCGCCCGCTGCCTCCCCACTGAAATACACTGAACGCCATGGAGTTGTGGACGAACTAAGCTAGCCACAGAAATTTAAGTCTTGTCCATTCCAATCGAAGTACCCCTTTTAACGCCGTTAAGTCTTAATTACTGCCAGTCAACCCCGGTCTATCCCCGTAGCCCTGCAAATTCTTTTCTCCTTCAAATATTTATCCAGTTCCCTTTTGAAGGCCATGATTGAATCTGCCTCCACCACCCCCTCGGGCAGAGCATTCCAGATCATAACCACTCGCTGTGTAAAAAAGTTTTTCCTCATGTCACCTTTGGTTCTTTTGCCAATCACCTTTAACCTATGCCCTCTGGTTCTTGACCCTTCCGCCAATGGGAACAGTTTCTCTCTATCTATTCTGTCTGAACCCTTCATGATTTTGAGCACCTCGATCAAATCTCCTCGCAATTGTCTCTGCCCTAAGGAGATTGTCGGAGATGCCGTGTTTCGGGTGAGACATCAAACCAAGTCTTTAAAAGATCTTATGGCACTATTCATGCCAGATAAGTGCCAGGCAACGACCATCTCCAACAAGAGAGAGTCTAACCACCTCCCCTTCACATTCAACGGCATTACCATCGCCGAATCCCCCACCATCAACATCCTGGGGGTCACCATTGACCAGAAACTTAACTGGACCAGCCATATAAATACTGTGGCTACAAGAGCAGGTCAGAGGCTGGGTATTCTGCGGCGAGTGACTCACCTCCTGACTCCCCAAAGCCTTTCCACCATCTACAAGGCACAAGTCAGGAGTGTGATGGAATACTCTCCACATGCCTGGATGAATGCAGCTCCAACAACACTCAAGAAGCTCGACACCATCCAGGACAAAGCAGCTTGATTGGCACCCCATCCACCACCCTAAACATTCACTCCCTTCACCACCGGCGCACCGTGGCTGCAGTGTGTACCATCCACAGGATGCACTGCAGCAACTCGCCAAGGCTTCTTCAACAGCACCTCCCAAACCCGCGACCTCTACCACCTAGAAGGACAAGAGCAGCAGGCACATGGGAACAACACCACCTGCACGTTCCCCTCCAAGTCACACACCATCCCGACTTGGAATTTTATCGGCCGTTCCTTCATCGTCGCTGGGTCAAAATCCTGGAACTCCCTCCCTAACAGCACTGTGGGAGAACCTTCACCACACGGACTGCAGCGGTTCAAGAAGGCGGCTCACCACCACCTTCTCAAGGGGCAACTAGGGATGGGCAATAAATGCTGGCCTCGCCAGCGACGCCCACATCCCACGAACGAATAAAAAAAAAATCCGAAGAAGAGGTGAGATTATTCGAGTGAAGAATCTATTATCCCAAGGTCCTTTTTTTTTTGAAAAGAGCAGTGGAGTTCTCCCAGGTGTCCTGGCCAATATTCCTCCCTCCAGCAACATTAGGAGCAGGCCTTGCTGCCCGGTGAGCAGGCCCAACAGGTCCGCAAGGGAAAGTCAATCAGATTGGTTGGAGGCGTGGGCCTGTCCAGAGCACCCTCAGCAGCCCTCCCTTAGATCAGGTCCCATCTTAAGGGTAACCCCAAGGACAGGTTGACTGATGGTTTAGCTCATTGTTCATTAGTTGGTCTACACACTGCACTCACCAGCGTCTCGGACTCAGTGAGCGAGAGGTCCTGCTAATCTTTGAGGGAGAGAAGACCCAATACCAATTCAAGTTTGCCTCAAGTCTTGTCACACGTACCTCACACGTACACAAATACGTACACGCACGCACGCACACGAGGAGAAACTTTGTTTACGCAGCGAGTGGTCAGGATCTGGAATGCGCTGCCCGAGGGGGCGGTGGAGGCAGATTCAATCGTGGCCTTCAAAAGGGAACTGGATAAGTACTTGAAAGGAAAAAATTTGCAGGGCTACGGGGACAGGGCGGGGGAGTGGGACTAGCTGGGCTGCTTTGCATAGAGCCGGGGCATACTCGATGGGCCGAATGGCCTCTTTCCGCCTTTCTATGATTCGCCCATACACAAGTCTTGATTTTAATGTGACCCGCCCATCGGGAATGGGGTCAGTTCGGAACGGAGGCCTAATTTACAGCCGGTCTGATTTTACTCCAGGGTTCAGGGGTCAAGCGGCCATTTTACAAGCCTGTCCGAATTGACTCTCCGTTGACACCGATGGAGGGCGTAACGTCGGGCAGGGCGCACAAACGGGCGCCAGACTTGAACCCGGTCCTGTTCCCGTCCAGGGCAGAACGACGGGGGAGCAACGGAGCCCAGATCCCGAAAGTCAGCACGTGCGACTGCTGACTCACCTGTCGGACGCCCCGCTCCCCGCAGATTGACCGTTAGAGGGGACATGATCTGAGGGAGGGCTGCTGCAGCCGCTCCGGACAGGCCCACGCCTCCAACCAATCTGATCGGCTTGCCCTTACGGACCGGTTGGGCCGACTCACCGGGCGGCAAGGCCTGCCCCTCCCCCGCTGCCCCCAGAGCGCACGGGCTAACTAGAACACGATTGGCACTGCCCGCTTTGGGCAGGAGCTGGACCGTCCTCCTGCGACAAACGTTAACACCTATAGGGCTTATCCCAATCGAACCCAGTGATAGCGGGCCTCCAGCTGTTGCCATGACAATACCGGGTAGGCTGGGGCCTGTGCCTCTAGGCCCACTCCCCTCGCCCTCAGCTATGCAAACACAAGGGCAGCAGGTGCATGGGAACACCATCACCTCCGAGTCACACACCATCCCCGCTTGGAAATATATCGGCCGTTCCTTCATCGTCGCTGGGTCAAAATCCTGGAACTCCCCTCCCTAACGGCACTGTGGGAGAACCTTCACCACACGGACTGCAGCGGTTCAAGAAGGCGGCTCACCACCACCTTCTCAAGGGGCAATTAGGGATGGGCAATAAATGCCGGCCTCGCCCACATCCTGAGAATGAATATATTTTTACAAAAAACATCCACACTATCTCCCAACAGAAAGCAGAACGAGACAAAACCAGTATCAGCATCCTGTCTAAAGCCAGATAAGGAGAATAGCCAACAAGCTTCGTATTACTGTAAACAGGCCCCCCTGGGTCTTCTGGGTGTCAGCCATGGCTCAGTGGCTCTCTCTCTCTCACCTCGGAGTCTGAAGATCGTGGGTTCGAGCCCCCACTCCAAAAACTTGAGCCCATAATCCAGGCCGACACTCCCAGTGCCAGTACTGAGGGAGTGCCGCACTGTCTGAGGTGCTGTCTTTTGGATGAGATGTTAAACTGAGGCCCCGTCTGCCCCTCTCGGGTGGGTGTAAAAGATCTCACGGCCACTATTGGAAGAAGAGCAGGAGAGACCGACCAGAGGTGGCGGTACAGTGATTTACAGTCTGGAGGGAGTGGCCCTGGGAGTCCTCAACATTGACTCTGGACCCCATGAAATCTCATGGCATCAGGTCAAACATGGGCAAGGAAACCTCCTGCTGATTACCACCTACCGCCCTCCCTCAGCTGATGAATCAGTCCTCCTCCATGTTGAACACCACTTGGAGGAAGCACTGAGGGTAGCAAGGGCACAGAATGTACTCTGGGTGGGGGACTTCAATGTCCATCACCAAGAGTGGCTCGGTAGCACCACTACTGACCGAGCTGGCCGAGTCCTGAAGGACATAGCTGCCAGACTGGGCCTGCGGCAGGTGGTGAGCGAACCAACATGAGGGAAAAACCTACTTGATCTCATCCTCACCAATCTACCTGTCGCAAATGCATCTGTCCATGACAGTATTGGTAGGAGTGACCATTGCACAGTCCTCGTGGAGATGAAGTCCCGTCTTCGCACTGAGGACACCATCCAACATGTTGTGTGGCACTACCACCGTGCTAAATGGGATAGATTCAGAACAGGTCTAGCAGCTCAAAACTGGGCATCCATGAGGTGCTGTGGGCCATCAGCAGCAGCAGAATTGTATTCCAGCACAATCTGTAACCTCATGGCCCGGCATATTCCTCACTCTACCATTACCAACAAGCCAGGGGATCAACCCTGGTTCAATGAGGAGTGTAGAAGAGCATGCCAGGAGCAGCACCAGGTGTACCTAAAAATGAGGTGCCAACCTGGTGAAGCTACAACTCAGGACTACATGCATGCTAAACAGCGGAAGCAACATGCAAAAGACAGAGCTAAGCGATTCTACAACCAACGGATCAGATCAAAGCTCTGCAGTCCTGCCACATCCAGTCGTGAATGGTGGTGGACAATTAAACAACTAACGGGAGGAGGAGGCTCTGTAAACATCCTCATCCTCAATGATGGCGGAGTCCAGCACGTGAGTGCAAAAGACAAGGCTGAAGCGTTTGCAACCATCTTCAGCCAGAAGTGCCGAGTGGATGATCCATCTCGGCCTCCTCCCGATATCCCCACCATCACAGAAGCCAGTCTTCAGCCAATTCGATTCACTCCACGTGATATCAAGAAACGGTTGAGTGCACTGGATACAGCAAAGGCTATGGGCCCCGACAACATCCCAGCTGTAGTGCTGAAGACTTGTGCTCCAGAACTAGCTGCGCCTCTAGCCAAGCTGTTCCAGTACAGCTACAACACTGGCATCTACCTGACAATGTGGAAAATTGCCCAGGTATGTCCTGTCCACAAAAAGCAGGACAAATCCAATCCGGCCAATTACCGCCCCATCAGTCTACTCTCAATCATCAGCAAAGTGATGGAAGGTGTCGTCGACAGTGCTATCAAACGGCACTTACTCACCAATAACCTGCTCACCGATGCTCAGTTTGGGTTCCGCCAGGACCACTCGGCTCCAGACCTCATTACAGCCTTGGTCCAAACATGGACAAAAGAGCTGAATTCCAGAGGTGAGGTGAGAGTGACTGCCCTTGACATCAAGGCAACATTTGACCGAGTGTGGCACCAAGGAGTCCTAGGAAAATTGAAGTCAATGGGAATCAGGGGGAAAACTCTCCAGTGGCTGGAGTCATACCTAGCACAAAGGAAGATGGTAGTGGTTGTTGGAGGCCAATCATCTCAGCCCCAGGACATTGCTGCAGGAGTTCCTCAGGGCAGTGTCCTAGGCCCAACCATCTTCAGCTGCTTCATCAATGACTTTCCCTCCATCAAAAGGTCAGAAACGGGGATGTTCGCTGATGATTGCACAGTGTTCAGTTCCATTCGCAACCCCTCAGATAATGAAGCAGTCCGAGCCCCGCATGCAGCAAGACCTGGACAACATCCAGGCTGGGGCTCATAAGTGGCAAGTAACATTCGCTCCTGAAAAGTGCCAGGCAATGACCATCTCCAACAAGAGAGAGTCTAACCACCTCCCCTTGACATTCAATAGCATTACCATCGCCGAATCCCCCACCATCAACATCCTGGGGGTCACCATTGACCAGAAACTTAACTGGACCAGCCACATAAATACTGTGGCTACAAGAGCAGGTCAGAGGCTGGGTATTCTGCGGCGAGTGACTCACCTCCTGACTCCCCAAAGCCATTCCACCATCTACAAGTCAGGAGTGTGATGGAATACTCTCCACTTGCCTGGATGAGTGCAGCTCCAACAACTCTTAAGAAGCTCGACACCATCCAGGACAAAGCAGCCCGCTTGATTGGCACCCCATCCATCACCCGAAACATTCACTCCCTTCACCACCGGCGCACCGTGGCTGCAGTGTGTACCATCCACAGGATGCACTGCAGCAACTCGCCAAGGCTTCTTCGACAGCACCTCCCAAACCCGCGACCTCTAGCACCTAGAAGGACAAGGGCAGCGGGCACATGGGAACAACACCACCTGCACGTTCCCCTCCAAGTCACACACCATCCCGACTTGGAAATATATCGGCCGTTCCTTCATCATCGCTGGGTCAAAATCCTGGAACTCCCTTCCTAACAGCACTGTGGGAGAACCTTCACCATACGGACTGCAGCGGTTCAAGAAGGCGGCTCACCACCACCTTCTCAAGGGGCAATTAGGGATGGGCAATAAATGCCAGCCTCGCCCACATCCCATGAATGAATAAAACAAATATTTATCTCTCAACCATCATCACTGAAACAGATGACCTCAGCATCATCTCATTTCTGTTTGTGGGACCTTGTACTCCCTTAGTACTGGCTCTGGGAGTGTTGGCCTGGATTACGGGATCGAGTCTCTGGAGTGGGACTCGAACCCACGACCTTCTGACTCCAAGGCGAGGAAGTGCTACTCACTGAGCCAAGCTGACACCACCCAGCCAATGGGGCTGCTAGTTACCGTAAAGAGGTTCCCCTTGGTCCTTTTCCCTTAGAAGCCAAACCAAACCCTGGAGACCAAGACCTAGTAGCTCCATTCATTTCAGTGCGCATGGTGCCCATTGCATCCATATGGAGTATCCCAACACAACACGTCCGATTAGCCTTTAACTGAGTTAACTCGGTGCCTTACGGATCGCACGTCTCAGATCGGAAAGTGTCGGAGAATTCAGAGTTGGCTTATCTCCACCAAAGTAACAAGAGAGGGACCCTACTATCGCTCAGCACTATTACCGATCTCATTTCACAATCGTTCTTGGAGAAGTAATGGGAGCTTCGGCAAGCCCATTAACAGTCTGACAGGGTGGCGGCTTTATTGTTTTCATATCAATCTCTTCCCTTGAGAACAGGTGAAATAGTGGAAGGGTTCGCTGGCTGATTAACAGTCCGATGTTAATATAAATAGTTGCCTTCCTTCCGTATGCTCTTGTGAACTTTGGGCCGACCAAATGAAGAATTTGTACTCAGAATGGACATTTTCCCAATTCAGGCACCACTGTCCCATCAAACACTCCCAGGGCAGGTACAGGTTAGATACAGAGTAAAGCTCCCTCTACACTGTCCCATCAAACACTCCCAGGGCAGGTACAGGGTTAGATACAGAGTAAAGCTCCCTCTACACTGTCCCATCAAACACTCCCAGGGCAGGTACAGCACGGGTTAGATACAGAGTAAAGCTCCCTCTACACTGTCCCATCAAACACTCCCAGGGCAGGTACAGGGTGAGATACAGAGTAAAGCTCCCTCTACACTGTCCCATCAAACACTCCCAGGGCAGGTACAGGGTTAGATACAGAGTAAAGCTCCCTCTACACTGTCCCGTCAAACACTCCCAGGGCAGGTACAGGGTTAGATACAGAGTAAAGCTCCCTCTACACTGTCCCGTCAAACACTCCCAGGGCAGGTACAGGGTTAGATACAGAGTAAAGCTCCCTCTACACTGTCCCGTCAAACACTCCCAGGGCAGGTACAGGGTTAGATACAGAGTAAAGCTCCCTCTACACTGTCCGTCAAACACTCCCAGGGCAGGTACAGGGTTAGATACAGAGTAAAGCTCCCTCTACACTGTCCCGTCAAACACTCCCAGGGCAGGTACAGGGTTAGATACAGAGTCAAAAGCTCCCTCTACACTGTCCCGTCAAACACTCCCAGGGCAGGTACAGGGTTAGATACAGAGTAAAGCTCCCTCTACACTGTCCCGTCAAACACTCCCAGGGCAGGTACAGGGTTAGATACAGAGTAAAGCTCCCTCTACACTGTCCCGTCAAACACTCCCAGGGCAGGTACAGGGTTAGATACAGAGTAAAGCTCCCTCTACACTGTCCCATCAAACACTCCCAGGGTAGGTACAGGGTTAGATACAGAGTAAAGCTCCCTCTACACTGTCCCGTCAAACACTCCCAGGGTAGGTACAGGGTTAGATACAGAGTAAAGCTCCCTCTACACTGTCCCGTCAAACACTCCCAGGGCAGGTACAGGGTTAGATACAGAGTAAAGCTCCCTCTACACCGTCCCATCAAACACTCCCAGGGCAGGTACAGTGTTAGATACAGAGTAAAGCTCCCTCTACACCGTCCCATCAAACACTCCCCAGACAGCTACAACATGGATTACATACAACAACTTGCATTTATATAGCGTTTTAACACAGTACAACGTCCTAAGGTTCTTCACAGAGGCATAAAGAAACATGGATGCTGAGTCAAAGGCGATATTAGGACAGGTGACCAAAAGCTCGGTCAAAGAGGGAGGTTTTAAGGAGCGTCCTTAAAGGAGGAGAGAGAGGCGGAGAGGTTTAGGGGAGGGAATTCCAGAAGCTTAGGGGCCCGGGCGGCTGAAGGCACGGCCGCCAATGGTGGAGCGATGGAAATCGGGGGATGGGCAAGAGGCCAGAATTGGAGGAGCGCAGAGATCTCGGAGGGTCGTAGGGGCTGGAGGAGGTTCCAGAGATCGGAGGGGGGCGAGGGCCATGGAGGGATTTGAACACAAGGATGAGAATTTTAAAATCGAGGGCTTTGCCGGACTGGGAGCCAATGTTAGGTCAGCGAGCACAGGGGGGTGATGGGGTGAACGGGACTCGGTGCGAGTTAGGATACGGGGGCAGCAGAGTTTTGGATGGCCTGAAGTTTACGGATGCTGGAAGATGGGAGGCCGGGCAGGAGAGCATTGGAATAGCCCAGTCCGGAGGTAACAAAGGCAAGAGAGGGAGCGATGGGGTGAACAAGGGAAGGGGGGGTGGGGGGGGGGGAACAAGGGAAGGGGGGGTGGGGTGGGGGAAACAATGTGGCCAACGCAGTAAGCATTCGCAGGGCCGAAGCCTGGGCCTGGGCCTACGTGGGCAACCCAGAACAAGGGGGCCACGATGCGCAGCTCCGCGAGCCTCACTAAAAACAGGGGGCGGGAGAGAAAACCAATCGCGGTCCTCAGTGGCAGCTTTGCCCCGGATTAATCCAACGCAAGATCGCTGCTCTGCACCGAACCCCCTGCACCCAAACCCACCCTCTCAGTGGACAGTGTAGAGGGAGCTTTACTCGGTTTAGCACATCGGGAATACCTGAGCCAACCTGAAGCCAGCAAACAAAAGACTGGCTGCAGGGAGGAGGGGAGATTTGCACACATTGGATTAAAGCAGACAAATGAAGATAGTATTTTGTTAAAAAATTCTGTGAGGGAGATTAATTATGCATGAGAGTTATGCAAAAATGTGCCCATATCTTTGCATAATTGCACATTTATTTTAAGCTAAGCAGCTCATCAAAGCATCCAAAGGCAAATAGCTGGCGTTTTTAAATCCCCATGCACCCTCCCTCCTCAATTATACTCACTCTCAAATGTTTCCGGGAGGACATTGATCCAATGCAAAAGATTTCGTGAAAAGGAAGAGAATGTAGGAAAAGGTGGGGAAAGAGGGGGGCTTGATTGCAGTAATGATCTCCCCCCTACCCCAAAAAGAAAATCACACCCCTCTCTCTCTCTTCTCTCTCACACCCCCTCTTTCTCTCTCTCTCTCTCACACCCCTCTTTCTCTCTCTCTCTCACACCCCTCTTTCTCTCTCTCTCTCACACCCTCCCTCTCTCTCTCTCTCTCACACCCTCTCTCTCTCTCTCTCTCACACCCCTCCCTCTCTCTCTCTCTCTCACACACCCTA